>NW_026099572.1:83646642-83687194 GCF_025091365.1 Daktulosphaira vitifoliae
GTTCTGGAAACACTCCGAGCTTCAAACATATGTTAAATTAAAGCTTTACCCTACAAACTACAAGTTAAATTAAAAAAAATTGTCCCGACACCTTATCTAATCACCCTATAAATTTACAATACAAAATATTCAATATCAATTTCATACTATTTTAATTTCTATAATATTTATTTATTCATGTATTATACTTATAAATCATAAATCTAGTCATCATGATATTATTAAGGAATTAAGGTCAATGTTGTTTTTGGTATAACCCAACAATTCCTTCTAAAAATTAAACTCAATCTACAGATATGCATCGATACGATTTTTATGATAGTAATTTTAATTACTGTCAGATATAATCTATACTAATCTCAACTATGTGGAGTCCCAACTGTGCGGGTTTTTTTTGTTTGTGAATAATACATATATATATTTTAAAATTACCATTATCATGGTTCAGTGGACAAAGTACAGCAAAGGTGGAAAAGTGCCAGGGACCAGATGAATAACATAAAAATGTATAAAATATTACTTTTAAAATTTTTTATTTGTATGTTTATACTAAGAACAATTTTAATAAATGTTAATTATAAAAAAATGTTATTTTTTAGTAAAAATAATTCTTATGGCAAAAACTTTTTACCAAAAGAATAAAAATCAAAGACCATTACTAGTAGTACTAAGAAGACATTTAACATAAACTTATTGAGCACATTACTTTTATTGACTTAATGAATCATTCTATCTTGCCATTCTACTTCACCAGCTTCGCTTATAAAGTAATTGGCAAAGTGGTCCCTTAAAATATTACCTGATCTATTATAAACATCAATTGAGTCATTAAGACTTTCAAAACCATTAATACTTAATGTGTTTTCAAATCTAAATCCATCTCTATTCCTGACAAAATTATGCAATATACAACAAGCTTTAACAATTTTTATAGAAAGTTCTACACTTGTGTTCATCGATCTATGGAAAATTCGCCATTTGTTCGAAAGTATTCCAAAAGTTGATTCTATATCTTCTTGCTCGAGACAAGCGATAATTGAATACTTTTTTTTTTGTAATTCAAATTGCTTTGTGCATATGGTCTAAGTATGCTTTGAGATACACCAAAAGCTTCATCAGCAACTATTACAAACGGTAATGGATTTCATTGGCCGGGTAATGGTTTCGGTGGTGGTACAAAAAGTTCTTTATCTTCTAGTTTTTTGTAAAATTTTGTTTTTTTTAAAACTGTTGAATCACAACACTTTCCTTGAGCTCCCACATCAATAAAAGTAAAAAAATAATTTGCATCACAAATAGCCATAAGAACTATTGAATAGTAATGTTTGTAATTACAAAAATCTGATCCAATCTGGATTGGTTTAATTAAGTGAATATGTTTTCCGTTCAAAGCGCCGATGCAATTTACAAAGTTAGCATCATTTTCAAAACCCCAAAGCAATTTCTTTACATTTTTGCTGATCCGGCAAAGGTATAATTTAAGATTTAAGGCTCCATAATTCGCTGCATACATCTTCTACTATTTTACTAATAGTAGATATTCCTATTCTATAGGAGTAATGAAGGTCTGTGAATGAATTACCCGATGCTAAGTATAAATATGAGCTAATTAAAATATTAAGTCAGTATTTATTCAAAAAACGTTAGTATGATTTCTGAGTAATTACAAATACTGTTAGATTTTACCCGCCTAATATCGTGTTTTAATAATAAAAATTTCAAAATGTGAATTGTCAATTTAATTAATTTTTTTTAAGTAAAAAAAAATACTTTTATTAAACCCTTAATATTTTCCTATAGAAAAAACATCAATTCCCTGTCATTTTATTGATAATTATTATGTAGATATTATAAAATTAGCTCCTTAAATAATTTATTTTAAGTAATATTTATTACTTACCTTAATGTTATGCAGAGCCTTTCTGTCGAAGAAATAGGCACGCGAAAGTTACTATTTACGGTTAGCCCCTTTTCTAACTTTGAAAATAGTTCATAAAAAAATTTTAACGAAATTCTGAAATAATCAAAATATTTCTCTTCGTGGTCTCTTAATTCAGAAGAAAGGGTTGCAAAAGCGCCATTAAGAGGTCTTTGAACCAGCATCGGGTAAACCCAAAATCGCCTATTTTTTTTTTATTTTTGAAGTATTCTTTTTTAAAATGTGCCTGTAGGCTGCAAAAGCCAACATACATCTTATCTGTTGGACATTCATTTTGAAAATAAATAGAAATCGCTATAGCAAAAACGCGGTATAGTGTGAAACAAAAAAAAAAAAACCGCTGCGCGTACAAAAATATACGCGCTAGTGTGAAACGGGCCTTAAACGATAATACTTACTGCGGATTATATTAGATAAAATGCTCTAACTTTAATTTTATAAAAGAAAATTTTCCCAGAGACCAGGCTAACAATCTAATCCCGCTAACATGTAACTGTGAATAACCCAGGTAAAAATTCACTGCTGTCACCAGTGAAATCCGTTCAAATTACTATATGAACTATCAATTTTGTAATGGAGACTTCACCGTTAAAACTAAAATCTAATATAATTAGAAATAAAACTGAATCGGCTCAAACCTTAACTTCTCTCGGCCGGTTGAGATTCCTCTTTGGTGAGCCAGTTAACGCGTATCCAAATGGTACGGCACTCGAGGTATATATATATATATTATATATTTATGTCTATGAGTATATATATTTACACAAGCACAACAGTAAAAACAAAGAAACAACGTCGGAAGACAATATTTTATTCTTATAATATTAGATATTTTCCTTAATTCGAACAATGTTATACGTATGTAACAATGGGTAACTACCCTTCTGTCGTCGGTAATATCGGTAATGAGCACACTCGCCGCAATCCAAAAAAAAAAACACGGAAAAACAATGAAACACAAACNCCAAAAAAAAAAAAAACCCGGAAAAACAATGAAACACAAATAGCACACAAGAAAAGGGCAAACCAGTTAAGGTCAACGTCGGAACCGAAACAGAACGCAATATCAGTTATCCATATTCGGCGGAGGCGACCTTATCTCGATGTCAGGGGCGGGGAGACAACCGATTGTCATATTAATAGCTGGACGGCTAATATTGCGAGATACACGGGTGAGCGCCAGCCTAGAGCGACGGGCGGTGCCGTGTCAATGTAAAATCTATATTTAATATTTTATAAACAAATATTGTTCATACTCTCTGTAATTATCATATTAAGCGATTAGAAAGTTTATAATAAAAATAACTGACATATATTAAAAAAATGAATTAAAATAATATTTTTCAGATATTTTTGATTTAGATATAGTGTTTATATTAATCAATTTATTTGATGGCGTTTAATAAAATGAATAATATATTTGATTATATTAGTGTATTGTTTATCCATATTCTACAAATTACTTACACACATGATGTCTTAAGAATAATCTTACTTCAATTTTTTATTTGTACATGTTTGTAAAACAAATCTGTACAGATATTTAATATTTCCACTCCCATTTGCAAAGGAAATAACATCTCCATGATTTAAAACTTGAAAATCATTTTGGTCAATAGAAATTTGCTCACAATTTACATAAGTTTTATTACCTGTTCCCTGTAGTACAGATATTGTTGATCAACTTAAAATTAATTATTTTCTTTGATAGCTAAATTAGTATAAACATGCAATAAAAATTTTAAGTCTTACATTGTGAGAAATAAAATATTGGCCATTGGATTTATTTATAAAACAATGTTGTCTTGAAATAGATTTTTCTTCAATTACAAGTGAACAGGCAAGAGAACGTCCAATAACAAACTGAAGAGTTATAATATATAAATTTAAACATTTTAAAGAAAAATAAAGTATATTGTAAAATATAAAACAAAGTTAAGATGGCTTAAAGTTAATATAGATATTATTTTCACATAAAAATATATGTATTTTTAATAAGTTCATCTTAACACTTAAATTGAGTTTATTTCCTAAGGAAAAAATCTACCTCAGTCTCTCCAATAAGATAGTTAATGCCACTAGCCAAGCACTGTAATGTTGCATTACCAGTTACGTCAGAATAACTGTTACTTCTTTTTAAGCTCATTGTATTTGTTATCTCTTTTAAGATTTATGGTATTCAGTTAAAAATCTATCATATAAATACACTTTAAAGAAGACTTAAAAGTAATGAAAGTATTTGTTTTGAATTAAAAACATTCGAAACTATGGTAGCAGATGTTAATTACATACTGATAATACAAAATAGAACAATTTTATAAAAGTTTATAGAAAATAATAATGTTAAACAAATAAATACCTGGAGTCAATTTTGATGAACAATATGTCAAAAGATCACAAATCGTATCTAGTCGAAGACATTACCCTCAAAAATTAAAAAAAATTCCCTCGTTCCCCGTAAACGGGGGAAATCCCCCAAAAAATTACAAATTTAAAAATCGCTAATTNTGAAATCACCCAAAAAATTACAAATTTAAAAATCGCTAATTTTCGACATTTCTTCAATTTTTTTTACTTAAAATTACCATAACTTATTTAAAAATGACTAAATCAATATAATTTTTTTTTATATAGATACGTTAGATATTTACCTATCATTTTATATATTTTTGTGAACATTTGACCCTTTAACAGCCCACAGAAATGGTTTCAAAATGATAACTTTTTTACAAAAAATTGACTCTTTCAACTTGACTTTTGAAAATGTTCCGGAAACACTGACACTTTTATATATATCTTAAATTAAAGCTTATGTAATATACTTTAATTTAAAAAAAAAAATTTGACCTCTGGATTTGTCTTCATGGTGAAAATGACTACCATATTCAAAAATATGATATTTTTGTCTTAAAATTCTGGGTTTTGTATTTTATTTTAATTTAAAATACCTGACAAGGGGAGTACACTGATTTTCATAAATATTATATAAATCAAATTGATATAGCATAGAAAGTTAAACTTATTTAAATTTTTTTAAGTCGAGAAAAATAACTTTGAAATTTGAACTAGCTTAAATNATAGAAAATTAACTTTGAAATTTGAATTAGCTTAAATAGCCAATTTTTTCATTCGATGGTAGCAACGTACAGTTGCCGAGTTGGTAAAACTTGTATATTACAAGCTTGGGGTACAAGATTCCATCTCGCGTATGGCAAGAAAATTTTTTGCATTTTTTCTTAATTCTTTTTTAGTTAGAATAAATTTTCAACTCGTTTGATTTTTATCATATGTAAATTCAATAACTTCAATCAAGATCAAGGATCCCATCACTTTAGTCGCCCTATACGAGAAGAAATTTCTTAGTCTATTTTACTATATTTTAGATTTTAGCTTCGATGCATAGCTGAAAAGGTATTTTTTTGTAACTATCATTTATTTGCTCTGCTCTAACTTGACCTATATTTTTCAATGATACGTCAAATGATTACAATTAGTTACCCTCAAAAATTGAAAAAGAAATTCTAATTTATCAATGAAATAGTTACTTATCCCATGTTCTCCATACAGACAATTAAAATCATTTATTTCTAATGTTTTCAGAGTATTTATTGACGAATCAAGTTTGATACAATAATTTTATATGATAGGTTTCAACTACAAAATTAAATCATTTTACTTTGTAATTTAATAATTTTTTTACTCTATTTGTGTGTGCTACTACTAGACTATATAATTTTTTGGTAACATGTAGCTTTATAAATCATTTCTAAAAAAAATGATTGTTAGTTTCTCCTAATTTAACAATGGATTTTTACAATTATAATCAAATTTTATAGTACGCTATTGAGTAGATCTTTTTAACCACTTTTTTAGCTTTAATGCGAAACTGAGAAGGTATTAATTTTATGATGTGTTTTTTTTTTCTTATTGGTTATTTTAGTTAAAGTAAATCATTAAAATTAATTCAGGTCATATTTCAACTGTAGAATCTTTTTAAACGCCAAGAGTTAATTAGAAAATATTGCGTTTCTCAGCATAAAGCCTTGGCTGGTGCGGACACAGTTAACCTTATTAATATGTATTAAATATTTCTTCAATACACCTTTTACTATCTTTTACGTCAACTGCCTACACGTTATTTAGAGATAATTGGCATAGTTCTTCACGGCTAGCGAGTAAACACGCATATGATATTTCCAAGATGTAGTTTCCTACATTACGTACTATATATCTTATGATGAACTCTATCCGGACTACTAGTCCTAGAACTGGCTTGTCGGCGGATATAGGCCACTTCAAAAATATTCTATTATAAATTTAGTAATACTCTTTACCTCAACTGCCTGCACGTTACCAGAAATTAATTAGCATAGTCCTTTATGGCTAGCGAATAAACATTTAAAGTTTCAAATTTTTGAGTTAATGTATAGGTATAATACACAAGGGATAACAAATACAGGTAGCTAATTGTTTTTTTATGGCGTTGCTGTCACAGTCAGATTGTTCATTATGAATTATTACTATCAATAGGTATACTTTCTGTATTGTCAGTTTGTGTATTTATAAACTCACAGCAATGTGCCTTACTACTATTGATAACAACAACGTTGTGTACCTGCTAATATCGATGTCATAAAAAAACAATTAGCTACCTGTATTATCTCAAAAATTTGAAACTTTAAATGTTTATATCTAATAAACAAATGAAGTTATATTAAAAATTCAAATGCCATTTGCTATTTAATTAAAAATCCAAACATTTTATTATATTCAAAATATGTGTTCTCATTAAAAAAACTCAAGTTAATGTTTTTTAACCTTGAAGGGATGAAAAATATCATGTTTTTACTACATATTATTTTAGTGTTTTTTGAATCAAACAATATTTTCCTTACCAAAAATTAAACATTTTCAATAGCTACTAAGTAAACGAGTGTCTTATCCTTAATGAATCACATTATAATATATATAATGAATATATATATATATATATTCAGTAAAAATAAAAATGACAACGCGAAGTAATACTTATATTTATTTAATTGGTCAGCCAATTTCAACTGTAGCAGGTAATCGATTGCCGTCTAATGGTGAAGTATTAGGGTTTTTCTTTCATATTTATCGTATTGAAAAAAATTCGTTTAAATATGCATGCAATAAAGTGATCGAAGAAGTTACATTTTTTTGAAATAAAGCAAGACCGACAACTCGAAAAAATATGCTATAAATAAGTTTAAAAAACTTTATAATCAATTGCTAAATCTTTTTAAATATAAAAATAGAAAAACAGAGCTTCGCCGATAACACGAATGTGGGTTTCGTATAAAAATGACCGATCTCTTCGATATCGCTGATGCTGATGCTTTAAAAAAAATTAAAAATTGATAAAGATAGACAGTTTTTACTGGCACAGCGGATGTCAGGGAGAAGGGCATGTGCTCCAAATAATGACTTGCAACTGATAAAGACCTTAATAAAATATGATAATCCACATATTTCAAAAGCCACTGTAAAAAAAATTATGGGTCATTCATGGTATTTGTCAAATGAGTGAGTTGGTCTTTGTCTGTTCGACAAAAATGTCCCAGTTGAAACCAAATGTAAGATAATTTACGCCATAAATAATAACCCCTCTTCAGAAGTTCGCAATATAAGACCAAAAATTGTCCAACACGATGTAAAAAACTTGCAGCTTCATGGTTTAGCTGACAAAAATACAATAAAAATTTTCATAGAATTTGGTGTCGATAAATTTTTTAAAAATGACGTGGTAAACTGTACCGAGTTTAAAAGTTACTTAAAAGTAGAGGAAGTTTTTAAGAATATTCGAGTTACCAATGACGCGGCTGAAAGAGGACTTTTATTGATCCAAGACCTTAATCGCAAAATTACCCATGATGAGGACCAACTTCAGTTTCTCATACAAGTAGTTTCTGATCATCAGAAGATTTATTCTGATTGCAGCAAACACACTTTAAAATAAAGCAATTCGACTTTTATATAATTTTTAAATTCTTTAGTAAGTAAAATTAGAAATGTCAAAAATGATTTATATAATATAGCTTGACTTATTGATAAAAAAATAAAAGAACGTAAACATAAAATAGTTTTCATAATTTTTTTATTTTTTTTTTTAAGTTAAAAATTTTCAAATACCTTGGGATGGTTCAAAAATTAATTTTAAATGTTTTTTTCTTGAAAATTGTATATAAAACCAGGTAGAACAATTTTGAAGTGTAGGAGTATAACTTAAAAAAAAAAATGTTTTAGCTTCAATGCGAAGCTGAGAAGGTATTGGTTTTACTATGACGTGTTTTTTTTTTGTGACTGTTACCACTTTTTCTCAGCTCTCACCGAACGGATTTCATTCAACGATACGTCAAAAGATCACAAATTATACCTAGCCGAAGACATTACATCAGTGGATTATTCCAACACTAAAAAAACTTCTATTTCTTTATTAATATTCTGATTAGAAGTTTTATGATTCATAAGTATAATATTTATTATAACAATTAATAATAGTTTAGTATTGTAATTTTTTACGGAGAATTTATAAATATTAATAGTAGTTACTTCTATCGCAAACGTGTATAAAAATTGAAGGTCTTCTTGGCAAATTTTCAATAAAAAAATTGTTAGTTACTTACAAACAAATTTGATGATGTACAAGAAATTTTCATCAGAGATCAAAATATATCTTCTAAACTTTTTTTGCGCCGATTTTGTAATTTGATTTTTTTGATAAGTCTCACATTTTATTGATTTTTTTACATAAAATTATGTAAATAATTATTATGAATAGTGATTATAATAATCAAATCTTTTTTTATGCAATCTAACTACATTGATTCGACTATTTTTATTAGCAAATCATAGACGAAAACTGAATGATTCTATTTTCTATAACATTGTATAATGTTATATTAATAGAATCATTTGGTTTAAAATTGCAAGAAAAATAAATAGAAAACATTTGGAAGAGCTAATTCAATTTATCTATTAATAATATCCTTATTTAACTCTTAAGATTTCTTAGTTTAACTAGATCACAAAAAAAAAACAACTCATTTAAACTGAATTAATTTTTTTGGTCTAGTCTAACATAAAGGTAGAGTATTGCATATAGAATAAATAATAATAAAAAACTGTAGCACAGTGGGGTCGCGGCACAGTATGGGCATGGCATAGTTGGTACAAGTATAGATGATATCTGACAGTGATTAAAATCACTATCATAAGAAACGCTTCGATACAAATCTGTAGATAGTGTTTAATTTTAAAAAATTGGTAGATTATTTCAAATGCCACAATAACTTTCATTCCCTTAATTTTATCCAGATTAGTTATTTGATTTATAATTATAATATATGATTATTTGTATGATAGGCTAGGAACAAAGGAAGGTGAGGAAGAGATCTATAAACTTGCAAAAGTAAGAGAGAAAAGGGCTAAAGATTATCATTATATAAGGTGTATAAAAAATGTTGATAATAGGTTACTCTCGAGTGATGACGATGTGAAAAAAAGGTGAAAAGAGTATTTTGAAAAAATACTGAATGAGGAGTATCCAAAAGAAACGTTAGAGAATATCTCGTGGAATGAGGGACTGGTAGATTTAATTAGTGAGAAAGAGGTATCGGAGGCTATGGCATCTATGAAGAAAATATGAAAATATATGGAGAAAATAGTGAGGAAATTAAGTCTAGAGGCATGGAAATCAGCTTTTGAAGAAAAGGCTTTAACAATACATAAGAGTCAGATTGGCTATATATATTGTTGGATTGTTGGGACGTCTTTCTGAAAATGTATTAAAAAGAAAAAAATACTATTTGTTCTGGGTAAGCTTTTTGAAAATTGGTATTATCTTAAATCCGTTAATAAATCAAACATAAATTTTTGATGGGCCTTTTTTTTACCCTCCAGAGACCAGAATTGAATTACCGACCCTTAGTTACTAGCATTGGTCTTATAGCATCAATTCTTTGATATACACGGGTACAGGTTACAAAGTCTCTTGGTATGTAGGTACGTTTTGATAAGGATCTATTGTAGTATACTATTTTTTAAAATTCCTGCTTAGCTATTAGTTATTTTTCTTATGATAACCTTAAGGCTTTGGCTAATACTGGATACTCCGGTTATTTGTATGAAATGGACAGTCATGCTTTGCGTTAATGTTGATGGGTTGGAATGATGATTTTAGTATATTTTATAATCTGTCTAAATCGGTTTTAGTAGGATGCTTCTTCTTTTTCCTCGCATTTATCCCGATTAAGGCTCAGAATGATGGAAAGGAGAGGAAAAAATCAATGTATGTGTGTGTGTGTTAGCGGGTTGATGAGAACGGGTACAAATCGTTTGTCGATGGTGTTAATATATACTGGCCGAAATGCTCCATGTGTTGTGAACGCCTAATTTTCGTTCACTGAGTTCACCTCTTTAGTGTTTTGAAATATAACGAAAACACTGATTTTATATTAAAGAAAAATGACAGAATATTTATTTTTTATACACTTAATATATTTACATATAATACATGTCACACTGTGTGACATATTTGTTAACTCAGTTCTATAACTGTTAATTGTTAACTACAGTATTGACACATTCCTATATATTATACAAAGGACATTTTAAGTATTTCATTTTAAGTATTTCATTTTAATATGTACGAGAATCTTCGTGTGTATATGCAGTTTGTGTTAGTATATCCATCACGAAAATTCTAGATCATTTCAGAATAATTACACTCGAGTTATTCATATTAATTTTACATTTGTGTAGCTAAAAATCATTAAATCATTTATAATATAATATATGAATAAATACTAATTATAGTTTTTAAATTCAGTATGAAATTGTGAGGCCAGCTATGATGTATGGTTCATAGTGTTGGGCGGTTGATAAGAAAGTAGAGCAGAGAATAAGTGTAGCAGAGATGAGAATGCTTAGTTGGATGAGTGGAGTGACTAGAGAAGATAGGATAAGGAACGAGCATATAAGAGGAAGTATAGGTGTTGCGTCAATCGTGGATAAGATGACAGAAAATAGACTTAGATTGTTTAGTCATGGTATGAGGAAANCATAAGATGACAGAAAATAGCCTTCGATTGTTTAGTCATGCTATGAGGAGAGAAGAATTGGAAGCTGTAAGAACAGTTATAGAAATGAATGAAGGAAGAAGAGATAGAGGAAGACCAAAAAAGAGATGTAGGGATGCTATTGTATGCGATTTGAGGACAGCTGATGTGAGCGTAGAAGATGTGGAAGATCGTGTCAAGTGAAATCTTAGGATAAGGGTGGCCGACCCCAAGTAGTTGGGATTAAGGCAAAGAAAAAGAAAAAGATTACCAGAAATTCCGGTGGCAATTGACATAATATGATTGTTNATTCCGGTGACAATTGACATAATATGATTGTTGTTTGGGAATGTACAATTTAGCGTTTAGTTGGGTTTAAATAATATAGCGTCAAATCAATTACCTACTCTATCGNAGTGTCAAATCAATTACCTACTTTATCGGTTGTATCTTAATATACACTAAACTTAAATGATACTATAAATAAATAAACTCACACATACACACATATGCATTTATAACATTGTGTCTAATGTAAGTATAACATGATAAAAAGTAACCGTAAAATGAAAAAAATGGAATATAAATTTTAGTACTAATATTAAATGTAATGTAACTCGAAAAATATTTGTTTAAATGAAAAAATATAAGATAATTGTTTTGTTTATAATTGTCTCTTAAACAACTTTTGTACAAAACTTTTTTTTGTAAGTTAAATATTTTTTGAGAAAATTAAAAAAGCTCATATTTTTTAACTTTTGCGAGGCTGTAAAAAAAAAGATCAATTTCAATCAATGAGAACTACTAGTATGTCATTATACATATTTTAATTCAACTATTAATAAAACAAAATTTGGTTGGGAATTTTTTTCTTTGTTTAAAGAACTTTAAAGAACCAAAAAAATAGGTTAAAAATGAAAATTTGGACTGATTATTTTTAACATATTAAAAATCAAATCAGTAATAATTTGAAAACAATTTTTTTTTCTTTTAATTATTTTTTATATGTAATTAGTAATAATATAAAAAATTAGAACTGATAGATAAAGTTTAATTGCAGATTTGAAAACAACGCAGAAATTTGATTTAGAAAAGTATATTTTTGCTTCTGATGAAAGTTCCTTGAAGTCCACTGTATTCATTTATAGTAACAAACAGTTTTTATTGATAATTATTGTAAAAGTAAAGCAAAATATAACTTCTTTATTATTTTTATAATTTCTCCGTTTAAATTACAATATTATATTATTAAATATCAATTTCATACTAAATTTAAAAACTATAATTTGTATTTATTCATATATTATATTTTAAAATCAAAGAACTACTAATCAGGTCATAATTAAAGAAATAAGAGTTGATGTTGCTTTTGGAATAATCCACCAATTTCTCTAAATGAAACACTATCTACAGATTTGCATCGAAGCGTTTCTTATGATAGTGATTTCAATCACTGTCAGATATCATCTATACTTGTCCCATCTATGCCTCGACCCCACTGTGCTACCGTTTTTATTTTTTATAAAGTTTGATACTTCATTGAAGTCCAAATATATGCATAATAATATCAAATACATGACATAATATTCTTCCCCATCGAAATTTTCAGTATCAATTCTTTTAATGTTAAATGCCATTTTAGTTTTTGTCTCGTGTGGAATATGTTTATTGAAAAATGCTAAAGCAATGTTGTCTGAAGTTAAATACAATAAATGATTAACAAATTTTTTCAAATTATTTTTAGGTAATTCTTCATCTATGGTTTTGTATTGGAAAATATTTTTTAAAAATTCTAAATCTTGTCGAGGCGAAAAAGCAGCTATTGGCGCATTAAACTTAACTTTGATGTATAAATTAACCAAGAAAATGCATATACTCGAGATTGAATTATATTTTTTTTGTGTCAACTTGAATTCTTCACGAAAAATAAATATTTTAAGAGTATAAAGCGCTTTTGACATCCATCGAGCATGGTGAATCGCTCCTGGAGCTCTAAATAATACACCTCTAGGCGGAACTCCATTTAAAAAGATTACTGTTAGATCTAGAAATTCTCTATAATCTTCTCTAATGTGGGATAGTTTTAATTGATTTAAACAAAACTCTAAAATGTGATCAATAGAACTTTGCAATTTTTCAAAAATAAATCGATCGTCGATACCGGACTTGTAATTTTCAGTATTAATTTTTGGCCAAGACTTTTGAAAACGAAGAAATAAGGGGATATTCGTTCCTGAAGTTACACCAAATTTTGTGTCAAATGTATATTTTAAAATAATCTCGTAAATATGATGATGACACGGAAAGTATAAAATGTTTTTTTCTAACCATTGTTCTAACAAAACACACGTACCTCCAATCCTGCCTAAATGATAATTAATATTACTATTTATATTTTCAATTAAATTTTGAAGGATACAAAATTATAAATAACAGTTAATATAGTTTTAAGTAAAAGTAACAACACGAAAAACGGTGATTTTTTACACAAAAATAATAATTTTCGTTTAACTTCGACTGAATAAAATAGATAATAATAAACAATTGTTTTATTTACCTGTGTTAGTGGCTGTAGTATTAAAACACATAGCTTTTACGTGGTTTGTTAAACCCCAATCGACCAACGTTTGATATATAGCCTCAGCCTGTGATTTAAAAGTTCCGTTTACATCTTTGGTACTGCTAATAGTTGGTCATTTCCATTATTTGAAATAATTATAGGTAGTATCAACTATTTGTTTACTACATAAATCAGGTAATAATTTGCCGTCCCAAAGTAAAACTATGGCATTGAGATTAGTCACAGAAAATTTGTCGCGAATTTCTGTAGCTAAATTCCAACGTATTTTTTCACGATGTTGTTTAATTGATGACCTATTAACTATGATATTATTGACATCATGCCCTAATGATTCAGCCACTGCAATTATAATGTGTACTGCGTCTCGGTCGCTTATTTTGCACCTATCTAATACTGAAGATAACTTTACAGTCAATATGTCTATTGTACCTCTTTGTTTTATGGAGCTTGATATTGGCAAAACATTAGTTTTATTAGACGGACCCGGTGAAAAATTAATATCTTCTAAATTTAATATTTGATCTTTAGTTTTTTTAACATTGCCATCAAACAAATTACTGAAGTCATCATTGTTTACAACTATAAAACAATATAAATTAATGAATATAATGATGTATAGATCGTTGTAAATAATTTATAGATCGTAATATTTTAATCTAACTCACAATCATTAGGCAAACTTTCTTCTGTGTCGTCGCATGTAGAACAGAATTCCACAGTTTTAGCTAAAATTTAAATAAAAATTGCATATGACTGAACAATACTATACTATTCATTGTTTATTTATAACTCAAAATACTTACTAGTTATTTTGAATTCATCTTCATTAAGTTTTCTTTTTTTCTCAAATTTTTTAAATTTTTTAAATTGCTTAAATTATTTTTTTTGGTAAGTTACATCAACGCCAATAAGTGATCCTGGACGACCTTTTTGTTTTTGACTTATTAAAAACTGCTTATCTATATCAATAGTCATCATGTCTAATGCATCTGCATGAGCAATATCAAATAGCTCATCAAAACATTGTACAAATTACAGTAGAACTCCAATTATCCGAATTAATGGGGACCGGGACCCATTCGGATAATCAAATATTCGGATAATCGGAGTTTTTTTTTTAAAAAATTGCCATTGGAGAGAAAAAACGCTACGTTTTGATATTGCACTATTTTTTTATTGAATTAAATGAAAGAAACATGATATTTTCACATGTTTTAAATATAAATAAAATGTACTTACAAGTTTAGAAATAAAAATCATTGTTTTTTAAACATCTCCGTCAATGTAAGCTGTTTTGCGGTCTTCATCCGTTTTCGGGCAGCCAGGTCACGCATTCGCTTGACGGTGAGCAGTTGCAAGTGGTCACACTCGGGCTGACGCTCCATCCACTTCAAAGCAGTCTCGAGGCCGGCAAATGCTTCACTAGCTGATGGTCCAGCGTCTACTTCAACATCAAGCGAAAGTTCTTCTTCCACTTCCACTTCAACATCTTCTCTCACACTTTCAACAATTTCATCGTCATTGAGAATTTGAAAACCAGGGTCAGACGTGTCACAAGCCATCCACTCTCCTACATCTTCAGCACTTACTTCTGTACAACCAGGAATTTTTACAATCATTTTTCTTATTTCCTCTAGTGGCAACGCATCTTCATCATCTTCATCCTCTCCATTTTCTTCTTTGTTCTTCTCAGACGGTAGGCCTTTCAGTTTATTCCACGCACGTCTTAGCGTCACTGCCGTAACCAAACTCCAAGCTTCCGCTACCATGTAACAGCAGTCCTTTAAATTTATTTTGCTATGATTTGCCAAAACCAATTCTTCATCTTCAGTACCTTCGATCAGCAGTTTTCTCAGTAGTTGCCTTCTATAATGGCGCTTCATTGTTTCAATAACAGACTGGTCCATGGGTTGCAGCAAACTTGTAACATTGGGAGGCAAAAACGTCGTTTTAAACTGCCCATTCTCTCTTTCCAACAGATCTGCTATAGGATGAGTGGGTGCGTTATCAACAATTAAAAGCACCTTACTGCCTTCTTTTTTCACCGATTTTTGGTGCTTTTTCACTTCAGAAATAAACACTTCATCATACCATTCGGTAAACAAAGCTGCAGTCATCCAGGCCTTGGGTTGACTTTTGTAGAAGAGTGGAAGTTTTTTTACGTTTTTAAATGCTCTTGGATTTTTTGATTTTCCTATCAAAAGAAGTGGTAGTTTATGATTTCCAGCGGAGTTGGCACAGTTAAGCACTGTAACACGTTCTTTACTGACCTTATGTCCAGGGGCACTAGATTCCCTTTTAGAAGCCAAAGTGGTTTTTGGTAATGCTTTCCAAACAAGGCCAGTTTCATCGGCATTATAAACAAACTCCGGATCATAGGATTCTGCTGCAGTTTTAAATTTTTCAATAAAATTTTCAGCAGTTGCAGAGTCTGCTGAAAGCTTCTCACCAGCCAAATCTAACTCGCGTACACCATGCCTGAATTTAAAGTTCCTTAGCCAGCCGTTACATGCCTTAAAAGAGGAATAACCAAGCTTTTCTGCTAAGATTTTGGCTTTTTCACAAAGGATTGGACCTGAAATCGGATTTCCCATAGAACGTTGCTGCAAAAACCATTTAAACACGGCATCTTCCAAATTTTTGTTGGTTGCTGTCTTCATTGTTTTCCTGGAGGAACTTCCATCTTCATTTTCAAGCACCGAAACAAAGTTTAAAAGTGTTGACTTACTGTTTTTAATGTCACAAATTGTTGCTTGTCCAACACCATAAATCTCAGACAACTTCTTACCCGTTACACCTTTATCGAGTTGCTCTATAATTTTCAGTTTGTCCGCTAACGATAGCACAACACGTTTTCTTTTCGAAGCCATGGTAAAAAACAATACAGTACACGCACAAACAAAAGTAAGCCGTAGCGAAAGAGTAGCGTTCTCGAGCAAGGTCAATTTAGCACACTGACTAATCAAAACAAACAATGACAGGTGACTGCAATGCGCCGGAACTGGAGTGGGAACTCTTACCACGTGTTGTGCCTACACTGACGCCGCGGACTTTGGACAAATTTTTTTCTGATTTTTTCTGAAAGTGATTCGGATAATCGGCGATTCGGATGGTCGGAGTTCGGATAATTGGAGTTCGGATAATTGGAGTTCTACTGTAATTTCCTTTATCTTTCTGAGTATATGTACGCCGACTTGAATTTTTTTGTAAATTACGACATGTATTGTACAATTCCTCTAATTTTGGTAAACAATTACGAACTTCTTTAGTAGTTATTCGAGCTTTTTGTCAGAATATCAATGTTTCATCACTATCACGAACACTCAAATTAACTTCTCGAATATTAAAAAATAATACCAATAAAACTTGTTTATTTGATGCTAATTTACATCCAACGAGTTGATGTGAACTATTACCAATTAAATAAATACTTTTTGGTAAATTTCTTTTAGTCTCCATTAAATAAAAAAGTAATAATTGAGTTTAAAAAATCATAAAATACACAGACTAGAGATTATCTCGATGAAACCTCAATGATAAACGTTAACGTTTATTATTGATGTAAAGATATGAATTAAAATGCTGTAGTTTATGATATCACATGTAATCAACACAGTTAATAATAATAGTTATTTTTAAGTAGGTAATGTCCAATCTGACCATACTATTTTGATAATATTTATACCTTGTAGAAATCAACAAACAAAAATAATCTATTAGTTTGTCAATATAAACGTATGATACTATAATAAAAAACTCTAGAAATGAATTTTTGTTATTTTGTGATCGAATGAGCCGTTTTATGGAAAAAGTAATAAAGACAAATATTATTGAAAATTTAATTCAAAAAATATTTTATCATTAAATATATTTTCCTATCGTTAATACTTTAGGATATAATCGTAAAAAACTACGCAAAAATAAATACGCCCATTTTTTTCATTTTGTTACCAAATTTCATTAAGTATTTATTATTACTTTATAATAAAGATCTTTAAATTAAATAATATATCTATATATATATATTTAATTTTTTATTACTTTTTAGATTTCTTTTCTACATTAATTATGATGTAGTATAATATAATAAACAAAATATTATTTGTATAATATAAAAATATAAAAATAAAAACATAATTGTTCTTATTAAATATATTTTAGCAAAATGTTATCTTATAGCTATTTATTTAAATAATTACAAATTTCAAATAAGTACAAAAATATATTAAAAATTAAATTGAATTACATAATTGAAAAAGAACAATTAAAAATATTTATAGCACAAAAAATCTTTAAATAAAAAAAATATATGCATCGTGTAATCATTGAACGTCCAATGACAAAAATATTCATTAGATCTTAAATAAAAAAAAAATTCTAAAAAACAATTTTTATGTTTAGGACAACATAAAAAATATAATAGAAAAAATAATGTACAAAATGAATGATAGAAACGAAACTATTCATTAAATTGAAAATTCTTGAACGAAGTTCACAAAAATTATTACCAACTTGAAAGTTGTTTATAATACAACACTGTTGATTTTTCAACAATTGTAAGTCATCCGCAGAGTATAGTTCAATAAAAATTTGTTTAGATTAAATCTATAGTTTCTGCAGCAAAAAATGTAAGAGTTATAAGGTAAATTGCTTGGTCATGATTTATCAAAGTTAAATGTTTAGATGAGTTCATCAATTGAATCTAGATCTTTTTGATCGTTTTTTCTTAGAAACTTTCTTTGTAGAGCTATTCGTAGATAACTTTTAATTTTTTGTAGGATTATCAGTTGGTGTATTAAAATTATTTATGCCATCAACATTGTTAGATAGTTCTATATTATTTACTAATTTTTCTAGTTCGATTGTATTGTTTTATTAAACACATAGGAGTCTATAATTTCTTGCGGAACTCTTTTGTGCAACACAAAAGGATCTATAAATACCAAAATTATAAATTAATTTTTTGATAACAATTTTATACAAAATAAATCATTTTTATATTAAAAAGTAATTATATTATTATAAAATGACGAAATCTTTTTTATAAACACCATTGGAACTTTAAAAAAGAATATATAAAAATAAATATTACTATGATAATTTCATAAGAATTCGTATGTTATTTTAAAAACAAAAATGNTACTATGATAATTTCATAAGAATTCGTATGTTATTTTCAAAACAAAAATTAAAAATATGTTTAAAGTAACGCGGTTTTGCTATTCGCTTACTAGACTTAGTGTAGAAGGGTTTCCGAGGAACTCCTTTAGGGTTTCTTGTCATAAACACAACTAGGAAACAAGAAGGTGCTAAGCTCCTCAATTGACAAAATTACCCCCAACATTTTTTTAATTTACGTATGTTTTGATATGACTTATAACTTATAATACAACAATAATTTTGTTGAAATTTTATTTTCTTCAAAATTTTAAAATAGCCATTATTCAGCCTTATCTTACAAAAAAATTTTGTGAGTCGATGATAATTTTAGGAAAAGTACATATTAAGTTATTATTTCAACGAAATTATTATTTGATCAAAAATAATAAAATATGTCTAACCTAGTTGGACATTCTGTATAATTGTTTGGGGTAAGATGAAAATCCAATTAGCACCCTCCAAAATGTTAGTTAAATGTTAGATTATTTTATGGTTTACGTGTTATATGTATAATTAAGTGACTTAATTAGACTAAATTTAATTATTAAAAACTAAAGCTCTATGAAATATACTTCATTAATTTATTACTTGAAACATTAAAACAAAATACAACTCTAAAATACACTAATACAAAATTTAAAAATATATTATTTATATATTTTTAATAATAGTATAAAATGAATGATTGATTAGCTGTTACTATCAAACTATTATATATATTCTAACAATGGAATTTGATTTTTTTTTATAAGAAAAGCAAAGGCGTCATTTGGGTGGAGACAACTAGGCTTTTTCCCCAGTCTAAATTTTCAATACATATTGAGGCCGTATAGTGTTTTAAATTGCAATATTAGCAAGACACAAAATATCAAGAATGTGATGCAGCTGACATACTTTACTCACTCATTCTATGCATATGTGTATATTATTATAAAAAAAATGACACTTACTCATATGATTGACATTGTCGGATGGTATTTCCACATTAATTGGATTCGATTTGTTTTCAGTAGATATCTCAACGTTTGACACGTCAGGAGTTTTATTCTTACGATTTAAATTAAGAGTATAAGAATTATTTACTTTGTCTTCATATTTATTTGTTAGTCTAATTTTTTTACGTGAATCGTTAACGTCGTCGAGATGAGCTCTCTTCTTTGATTGAAAAGTCTTGGAAGTTTCAGGCTTTTGAATCCTTGAATCCTCGTCTTCATCAAATGTTAAAAGATCTTTATAAAATTTTATAATTTTACGTTTACTTGGACGTTTGCCAACATAATGAGGATTTAAATGTATGTTAATGTCGATGACAAGAGTTCTATTCTTTTTTCGATACATCTTGTGGGTTTCAGAATTGTTAATTCTTACATTTTCTTGTTCACCAGAATTATTTACTATTTCCCCTGCATTAGTTTTTTTAATAGACACATAATAGTCTATAATGTGTAAGGTTTCAGCCAAACAGAGGGCCTACTAATTACCCACTGCCCAGGGGGAACACTGGACAGTGACCTAGTAGCCGCGCCAAACAAGATATTACTTGCTGACGGAGCTACTAGGTTTTGATAAAAACAAAAAAAACCAATATTAATGAAAATGAGGGAAAAGTATAGAGAAAAAAAAAGAGGCCATGTATAATATAACAACATTTTTTTAATTATTTAGTTAAAAAAATGTATAATTACTATTTAAGATATAGATATAGTCATAGGAAAGAAGAAAGAAAAAAGAAAAGGAGGTGCTTGATACACAAATTAAAAGGGGGGTAAAAGGGGTTTCTTGATGTTGTACTTGTTTGTTGATTGAAGGGTGACGGCCCACCACCGGCCATGGCTACGCCTCACATCCCCATCATCATCATCTCGACATTTATTTTAATAAAAAAAAAACGGAGGACAAAAAAAATTACAGCCTGGTTGACTCCAAAGTAGACAGCAGGTCGACTCGACGTTTATTTTATAAAAAA
Organism: Daktulosphaira vitifoliae; assembly: GCF_025091365.1. Taxonomy (NCBI): domain Eukaryota; kingdom Metazoa; phylum Arthropoda; class Insecta; order Hemiptera; family Phylloxeridae; genus Daktulosphaira; species Daktulosphaira vitifoliae. The sequence goes on from NW_026099572.1 coordinate 83,667,372, forward strand.
AAAACGGAGGACAAAAAAAATGCAAAAACGTGGTTTTTTTCAGAAACACAGCGGACAACTTGTCGCCTCTGCAGTACAGGTGGAAAAAAAAAAATGTTGTAGCGGCAGTTGTGTAGTGGCCGGTGATCGTGACGCTGGGTGGTGGTGGTGCCAACTTTGAACACGTTCATTGAGGGGACATTACAATATTGGTATAGGTGCACAGTGTACGGTCAGCTGATGATGACAGATAACGGACCGGTTGACAAGTGGAGGTTATCATATACAAAATTATGAAAATACTTTACACCTACTGCACATACATCTAATTGATAAGATTAATATAAAAAAAACTTGTATAAATTCTGCAACATTACAAATGTCTTGTGGAATTCTTTCGATCAATACAATCGGATCTATTGATTCAAAAATTATAAATATTTTTGTAAAATATATAAATTGTATATTAAAATATATTAATATAAAATAAATTAATATTACTCATATGTTTGACAGCTTTAGATGGTATTTCCACATTAATTGAATTTGATTTGTTTTTAGTAGATATCTTAGCGTTTGACTTATTGCGAGTTTGATTGTTACGTTTCAAAATTAACGCATCAGAATTTTTTACTTGTCTTTTATTGACAGATGTTTGTTTTTTAGTAATTTTCTTAACATGGCCAACATTAAGTGTCTTTTTTGATTGAAACGTCTTGGAAGATTCAGGCTGTTGAATCATTGTATCCTCGTCTTCATAAAATGTTAAAAGATCTTTATAAAATTTTATAATTTTACGTTTACTTGGACGTTTGCCAACATAATGAGGATTTGAACGTATGTTGACGAGAATGGAATTTGATTTTCTATGTCCAGTTTTTAGATGGCTTATAGTCTTTTTGGTTTTGTTTTTCATGTTTAACTTTTCGTGCAGAGATATAAATTAAATATCTGATAACAAAAAATCAAATATTAAAGAGGTTTTGGGCAACTTTTGTGGGGTTTTCGGGCTTAAGAAAATTTCCGTGTCACACCTAAATCGCCCGTGACTGTTTAAAAATATTAACTTAAACAATATAAATTTGTAGTCATGGAAACAAGAAGAAAAATGTATATAAAAACAAATAAATTGGAATAGACAATGCTTTTGCATTATGTAAAACGAAAAATACATTGGCCATTAAAACTTTTAGCCAGAAAAATTAAAATTAAAATTATATTTATTGTTGTAAAAGTTTGTAAGATTTCCATTTTCTTCTTATAATATTTTTTTTATTGTTGCATATTATATTTTTATAATAATTATAAAATACACTTATTGTATTTGAGATATTGATATACAAAAATGTGTAAATCGACATAAATAAGTTTCAAAAATTCTAAGGTAGGCAAATTAGTTATAAACTCACGTGAAATTAACAAAATATAAAGGGGTGACATATTTATTATATGAATATTTTTCTTATAAATAATGATTAATTATCAGTCTTATCAGTCATTCTAATTTAATCAGATATTGATTCTTGTTCTAAACCATTTATTTTCTTGTAAAATAAAAATTATATAAGACTTAAAAATTTTTTTTTAAGATAATATGCAATTTATCAGTCATGGAGTATTTTTTATGATGGTATGGACCGTTAGTATATTATAATGAAAAAAATATATTTTCTATAATTCGAGTAAAAATATTTTTATTTTGGCAATTTAACTCTAAATGGTAACTTGATAACTTTATTTTTATCACTAAAATAATCCGGAATAACGTTATTTTTATATAACAATATTTGTTATTCAAGGAATAATACAATTTGTCTGAGTTACATAAAGAAATTATTTTATAAATTTAATTTACATTTATACAAATTAGTAAAATTGATTTCAATTTCTACACTTTTAATAGTGTAAACATTATGATACGCTCACTGATGATTAAGTTTGAACGAATGTTTCGATGACTCATGAGTTCAGGCGTTCCGTATAGGCAAGCTAACTTTCAAGTCCTCGGCAAGTGATGTAGACGCGCACTGTATTTACCAATCGAGAAAAATTGTGAAACGGTACTAGGGACTCAGGAGGAAAGCAATGAAGGTGGGAAATTTGATTTCCGAGACTCGGTAATTTACAAAAAAAAAAAAATTTGAAAAAATAGTATTAGGAATTCAATTTTGTTGAACTTTTAACTTTTGCGAGGTAAATATTTGACTTATGACTTTTTCAGTATTAATTTTTTTATGTTAAATATTCATATCTATAATTTTCTTATAAACTTTTATGTAAAAGTCATAAATTTTGAGATAAACTACAATTATTGAAAAACTACCCTCATGATTGAATTTTCAACCCTCTTGAGGCAAGCTTTTTTTGGTCAACCCTAGACCAAAATAAATGAAATTTGACACAAATTATTTTTTTATAGTTTTGAACAAATTCCGGGGGTAGCCTGTTCAAATTAAAAAAAATGAAATTTAAGGACCACTCTAATATTTATATATATACAAAAGTAAAACATATAGCAAACAAAAAAAAAAAAAACATGAACAATTGTAAAATTAGAAGTAGTATACAATATTTTGGTATGAGCAACTTATAAATAATATTGAAAGAGGGATCTTATTGGCTCATTTGACACATAATTGGTGTTGCAGAAATGGATGAAAAATGGTATATGATGTCTTGACTGTCTTTGAGGAACTTTGAAATTGATTAAATATAAAATAGGTGGAGAGTCCACTTTACCAATAATCAAATTTTCTAAGAACTTAGTACCTTATACATTATGGTGATCAGCTAGTGAATTTAGATTTAGGTGTTGAGAAATGGCTACATATTCCTGGTCGGGATGAGGAATTTTTAATTCAAAGCCAACAAACCACAGAAATCTACACTGTACTCTTTCAATCAAGTAGGAGTCCGTAGCCGTATGCGGATTCCAGATGATAGACTCATATTCTAAGATTGGACGGACTAATGGGCAGTAGAGTGTTTTTATCACATCTTTAATCTTAAAGTCCGATGATACCCTCATAATAAAACCAAGAACTTTAAACGCCTTACAACAAATCATCTCGATATGGGGCTTAGGATCTAAAGAAGTATTAAATTTGAAGCCAAGGTCAGGAATGGTTTCATTAACACGTGTAATTTTGGTATTGCCCATGAAGTAGTAATGTATTATGGGAGATTGAGAGCGTGTAAAAGATGTGACTTGGCATTTGGAAATATTTAATGATAAACCCAGGACTTCAAACCAGATTTTAAATCGGTTAAAATCGTACTGAATCTATATACATTCCTCAGGTGAATTGATTTGCATGAAGAGCTTCATGTCGTCAGCAAAACAAAGCAACTTGCAATTCTGTAAGGTACGGATGACTCCATTTACAAGAAGGGAAAATAAAAGGAGCGACAGATGCCCCCCTTGAGGAACTCTCGATGAGGCCAAAAATAAATTGGATCTAGTGCCATGTACTTTTACCCATTGATATCTATTGAGGAGATATGAGTGAAACCAAGATAAAAGAGGTTCACCGAAACCTATAGTTTTAAGGACTGTAATCAACACGTTATGATTTATGGAGTCAAACGCCTTTTTGAAGTCAGTATATATGACATCAACCTGCGATCGCTGTTGAAAGGCATTAAAAACATAATTTGTAAATACAATATTGCAGGTAGTGGTAGAACATCCCCGAAAAAAGTCATGTTGTTCTTCAATAATTACTTTGTTGACAAAAGTTTGAAGTATACGTAAAATAATTTTTTCAAAAATTTTAGAGACATGTGGTTGTATAGAAATTGGTCTGTAATATGAAATAACTGAGGGATTGCCAGCTTTAGGAATAGGAGAGATAGAACTGGATTTTAAGATTGATGGGAAAACACCACTATCCAAGGATTTTTCTGAATATGAGCCATAATGGGTATGAAATTCTATGTCTTAACTGGTAAATGTATTCACCTCAAATTCCACCAGGACCGACAGACCAATTACCACATAAAGTTGTAAGATTTTCTAGAACGTCCTCAACACTATTAATAATACTATTTGGCAAATCAATGGTCGGTAAACCCAGTTTGTCGGTATCGAGGTTAAAATTATTAGAGGAATATACTGAATAAAATTAGGAGGCGAATAATTCAGCCGTTTCTTGTTCGTTGGACGAAATTGCTCCATTATAGGATAATTCTTTAGAAATGTTATTTGAATGGTGGTTGTTTTTATTTACAAATTTCCAAAAATTACGAGGGTTGCTTTTAAATTCGATGTTTTTGACGTATAAACAGTGGGGTTTTTTGGATTCAAATTTGAACTTTGCACGTAAAAATGAAAATTTTTATAGGTATCTACACTAGGACATGATTTTTAATAAAAGTGAGCTTGTTTTTTTAAAAATAAAGTATTCTTTAGTTCTTTAGAAAACTAAATAGGAAAATTAGATTAAAAAAAAACATTTAGGGACGAAATCCATAATAGAACGGTGCAGTGCATCGTACAACACATTCATTGCAGAGTCAACATCATGATTCAACAAGGTAGCATGCCAATCAAACTGACCTATAAAAGAGCAAATATTAGGAAAATCAGATTTTTTGAAATTAAAAAAATTATGTACGCGATTACAGAATGGTAATTTAAAACAAAAAGGTGAGGAAATAGTTAAGGCAGGATGGTAAGAATCAAGAGGCACTAGTGGCCCATTAGAGATATCCACTATGAAGTTATTATTATTGCAAAAAACTATATCTAGAAGAGAACCATATTTACTAAAAAAATTGTTTTTTTGAAAAAAAATGATGAGTTATAAAAGTCTCAGGAATACTAGGCATATAGTGTTAATAGGAGAAAATAGGGAGGAAATTAATCAATGTCTAGAAGTGTGGAGATTAGCTCTTGAAGAAAAGGGTTTAAGAATAAGTAAAAGTAAGACAGAGTATCTAGAGTACGAGTTTGACAAAAGAGAACACGAAGTAGATGAAATGAGGAGGTCAGTGACAATAGGCGAGGACGTGATTGGAAAGGTGGAGAGTTTTAAATATTTAAGATCAGTTGTGCAAAAGAGTGGTGGTATTGACGAGGATGCAAGACACAGGATTAAGTTCGGGTGGTTGAAGTGGATGGAAAGCGTCTGGTGTCTTATGCGATGAAAGAATTCCAATGAGGCTGAAAGGTTTTTACAAGCTTTGATGTGTGGTTCATAGTGTTGGGCGGTTGATAAGAAAGTAGAGCAGAGAATAAGTGTAGCAGAGATGAGAATGCTTAGTTGGATGAGTGGAGTGACTAGAGAAGATAGGATAAGGAACGAGCATATAAGAGGAAGTAAAGGTGTTGCGTCAATCGTGCATAAGATGACAGAAAATAGCCTTCGATTGTTTAGTCATGCTATGAGGAGAGAAGAATTGGAAGCTGTAAGAACAGTTATAGAAATGAATGAAGGAAGAAGAGATAGAGGAAGACCAAAAAAGAGATGTAGGGATGCTATTGTATGCGATTTGAGGACAGCTGATGTGAGCGTAAATGATATGGGAGATCGTGTCAAGTGGAAGTTTAGGACAAGGGTGGCCGACCTCACGTAGTTGGGATTAAGGCGAGGAAGAAGAAGAAGTGTGCAATTTTTCAATGATATTAACTACGATTAAACTGTTCTCCTACTAGGTAGTCAAAAAATTTTATAAAAAAACTATATTTTTTGCATTGATCTCATTTTAGCTTCGATGTATAGCTGAGAAGGTATTAATTTTATTATGATGTGTTTTTTTTTTTGTGTCTGTTACCACTTTTTCTCAGCTCTCACTGAACGGATTTCTTTCAATGATACGTCAAAAGATCACAAATCGTATCTAGTCGAAGACATTACCCTCAAAAATTGAAAAAATTTCCCTTTTTCCCTGTAATAGGGAGAAACTTCCAAAAAAATTACAAATTTAAAAATCGTTAATTTTCGACAGTTTTTCAATTTTTTTTACTTAAAACTGCCGTAACTTTTTCAAAAATGAACATATCAATATAATTTTTTTTTATAGATGTCTGATATTTTTACCTATCATTTGGTATATTTTTTTTATAAATTTGACCCTAGACCTGCCCACAGGGGGAGATTTAAAATGACAACTTTTTCACAAAAAATTAACTTTTTCAACTTAAATTTTGAAAGTGTTCCGGAAATACTGACACTTTTAAATATATCTTAGATTAAAGCTAATATAATACAATTTATTATGGAAAATAAAAAATTTCGGACTTTATTTTGTCTTCACGATTTAAATAGTTACCAAATGCTATTTTTGTGTGAAAATTCTCGATTTTATATTATAATTTTTAACTTTATAATGTTATAACTTATTGTAATGAGTATGGATCAATACAATTTTTTTATGAGAAATAATATTTATATCTCTTTTTTGTTCGACATACTTTTTTTTTAATAACACCATTTCCCCTAATACAGGAGGATTCAAAACATAAAAATGCATATAGAAAGGAGAACTTTTTTAACTTAATTTTTGAAAGTGTTTCAGAAATACTGACACTTTTATGTATATTTTAAATTAAAGCTTATGTAATATACTTTATTATGGAAAAAAAAAATTCGGACTTTATTTTATCTTCATGGTAAAAACAGGCATAAAAATTAATAAAAAAAAATACGATTTTTGTAAAAAAATTCTATTTTATATTTTTAACTTTATAATGCTATAACTTTTTGAAAGATGAATGGTTTATATAATTTTTTTTTTTATGGATGTCTTTACCTTTCATTTTGTATATTTTTGTTTAAATCTGACCCTTTACTTTTATATATGTCTTCAATTAAAGCTAATGTAATATACTTTATTATGAAAAAAAAAAATTTTGGAATTTATATGGTTTTTACGATGAAAATGGCTACCGAATGCTATTTTTGTGTGAAAATGTTCGATTATATATTTAAATTTTTAATTTTATAATGCTATAACTTATTGGTATTAATAAGGAACTAGTAGATCATATAGCTTTTGGAATAATCCACCAATTTTTTAAAATTAAACACTATCTAAAGATTTGCATCGAAGCGTTTCTTATGATAGTGATTTTAATCACTGTCAGATATCATTATACTTGATCCAACTATGCCACGTCACCACTGTGCCGCGACCACCCTGTGCTGGCTTTTTTTCTATATAAATTTATTTTAACAAATATATTTTTAATTAATATGATTATGACAGAATTAAGAATTATTCATTGTTTAATATTTATTAAAATATATCGAAACATACAGATAAACTAATATTTTCAGTGCATCTTAAATATAAATAATTTTCAATACAGACTATTATTTTAAATAATAATATATTTTAATACGTATTTTATTTTTAATTATACTAGGGCATTGAATTTAAGTACTGATATAAAAATATGAAAAATATAATAGTAAACTCTATTTTAATATATTTTCCTGTTTCTTGTCACACAATTCATGGTAAGATTTTCTATACAGTTTAGACCTCGTTACATATCCCTGGTACATTTCCAGTTTATATAAATCGTGCATACTGCATGGTAGAACAAAATCAGTAGGATAATCTGATAGATCAACTGTAAAAATATTTTATTAATTCTTTAATTTCAATTCAATAAATTATATTGGAATATTCTTCTGAATTCCATATAATGTAACTTTAGAGTTTGTTACAAAAGAAAAAATCTTAATAATAAAATTTGTTTTAGGAATATAATTACTTTTTTTTTATTTTACTAAAATTTAAATAGTTGTGTTCTTCTTGAGATTGATATACATATATTAAGTAATTTAAAACTAAATGATTTTGTCAGAGTCTAAATAATTAATTAATATCAGCTGTAAAATTTGAAAGTAGTATACATTATATAAATGGTTTTACTCATATAGCTCACCGGATTTCATTTTCTTGTATTGGGTTAAATGGTGTAATTGCAAATAAATGTAAAGTTCTTTAGAATTTCATTTAAATGATTTTAATTAAATTATACCGAATTACAGGGCTTATTTTAACGGGTAGTAGAACCTGAATTGGTAGTTGAAAACATAATTTGAGTAGTTGAAAATTCAAAATTGGGTAGTAGATTTTTTTCACCTGTAGGAAACTAGGTAAATTCTAATAATAAAATATTGAAGCCATAAATTTATATAAATAAAAATTGAAAGTTATCAAATTAAAAACGTTTTTAACTTAAAATTTTAAGCACATATTTTAATTTTTAACAAATCGTAATGTATTTTTATTATATATTAGAAAAAAGACTGGCAACGGTATGATCGCATTGCGAACGTATAAGTTTTCTATAGACCTATACGTCGTAAGACGACTTCGTGTGCCCGATGCGCATTGTGGCATTGTGTAGTAGTCGATATAGTATAGTAATGTACGATATCGATAATGTCGTTGTGCCGTCGTTAAAACCCATTTAAAAATAAATAAAACGCACAGTATCGCAAGACACGGTCGTATTGAAACCAAACACTAATTTTATCTGTTTATTTTATCTAATTCGTTATCGACCTTTCTTTATATTCTAGTTTAAGTAATACTGCACTATAGAATGCACATGTTGACTACTGCGTGATTTTGCTTAGGACATATAGGTCTATGGGCTAGTACTACAGTAAATAAATTCACGTGAATTACTGTATTATATACTTATTTTAATAAAAAGTGAAAAAGTGTAAAAATGAAACGGGCTTTATCTCTTCAAAAATATGTAAAAATATCTTGCAAAACAACTTCTTTGTATAGTTGGCTGAATCTAAATAAAGCAAGTGGTTCGACCCAGTTAAATTTAGCCACACAAAACTCAGTATCTCCTGAGGAATCTCAATTATCGGAACCAGTTAAAGAAAAAGAAATAATCGAGAAAATTTCAGAAAATGAAAACCCAAGTGAAACCCTCACACAAGAAATTCCAATTTCTAAACCTGAAGCAAATAAACAAAACTCCGATGCTCAGGCATTTGAACATTATCACCAAGATGGCAAGCACTACGTAAAATGTAAATACTGCAACATGTTTCCAAACATAGTAAAGCTTTATGGAACAATGACTCGATTGCTTGCGATAATAACAGATGGTACTAGATTTAGAAACGATACGATAGAAAAACATATTTCTCAGAAATATCATTCGGAGTCTGTGAAAGCTTTTAGATTATCTACTTTAAAAGTACCAGAAAAAGCAAAAGAATGTACTATGGATAAGATGCTCCCACAAATGAACGAGGACCTAGCAAATAAAATTGGTGGATTAATGATACATACATATGCTGACGCAAAAAAAATTACAAAAAAAAAATTCAATATTTGACCCCAACCGCACATAAAGAATTTATTTAGTGTATTATTAAAAGTGATCATAGTGTGCAAGATATACTGAGCTCTAACATTTTATCGCTTTCTTTGAGATGTGATGGCAGTGTGGACCGTATGCAAATAGACAAGATATATGTTTTTGCAAAAGTCATAAAAAAATCTGGTGAATCAGTTCAATATTTCCTTGGGTTAAGTGAACCATCTTGTCAAGGTGCTGAGAAAATACTTGGTGCAATAAAGAACGCCATCGATACTACTGTAGAAGAAGGAATGTTTAGACAACTTTTTGAATTTGCCACCTCATTGGTAACAGATGGAGCAGCAGTGAACACTGGTTGTAGAGCAGGCTTGTGGGAGCTCTTTAGGAAAAAGTACAAGATTAACTCAAATCTTCCTTTCATTACCATATGGTGTGCAGCACACAGATCAGATTTGGCTTTCAAATCGAGTAGTAATTGTGTTGGAGAGTTGAAATATATTTTTTCAGAGTTAGTTGGTTTAAGCTCATTTCTACACTCTTCCAGCTTAAGAACCAAGCATCTCCAACAGGCGGCCGAAAAAAATAAATGCACTCTTTCGCGGTTGCCTCGTTTATTTGAAGTGCGGTGGTCCGAATTTTCGTTTGATTTAATCAATTCAGTTTTGGTTTCTTGGAATGCTTTAGTATTGTTCTTAAAAGATTGTCCTGACAAAGAGGCAAGAGGATACAGACTTTTTTTAATCAATTATAACAATCTACAAATCCTGGCATTTATTGCAGACGTATTTATGGTTTTCAGCAGATATCAAAAAAACTGCAGTCTGATACAAATACAATTTTAGACATGGACAAAGAGACAGTAAACGTTCTATCCAGGCTTAAAATATTAAAAACGGAAGCGTTACTTGGTGGATGGGTGACAACCTTAAAAGAACAGTTAGAAATTCATAGTGAAAATGAGGTTTTACTAAAAGGAGAAGTCTTAACAAGAAATCGAAAACATCGTTTAAAGGAACATCACAAGTTTGTTTCTCAGAATCGAAACTACTCCGCAATCTGCAATGAAATTGTGGATTTTGTTGTAAATTTTTTGCAGGAAAGATTCGATATTGATGCGGATACTGTTAAAATTTTGAAACCATTCACTGAGCTAGAGCCATCCGTTGATATGAAAGCAGTTCATAAATTGATAGGAAACGACTTAGATCTTGCTGAACTTTCAATGGAATATTCGGAGCTTCTCACTCATAAAAATATTGAGCAGTTAAAAAAAATCAGCTTAAAAGAAACTCTTCAGGCTTTAGTGATGACAAATTTTTTTCCCAATGTTTCTGTTATAATGGCCAGAATTGTTGCAGCAAAACCTCATTCCGCTGATGTTGAAAGAGTGATTAGTGTGAACAATTTGTTGAAAACCAGCAATAGAAGCAGTCTAAGTATTGAAAGCGAGAATGAATATCTATATATTTATTTTAATCTTCCTCCATTAGCCGAATGGAATCCTCGTCCAGCAATTAATGAGTGGTTTAAGAAAAAAAGGAGAGTTAGAGAAACTGTTACGGCGAAAGAACAAGAGTGGTATAAGGGAATATTTATAAGTGCAAATAATAACCAAAAAGATTCGCAAACCAAAGAAAAAGTTCCTACGACAATGTTTTAAGTTTTGTTTGTACTGATTTCAATTTTGAGATAACTTATTTTTTTATTATATATTTTTCTGTTTCCTTTTTTTAAAGTTTTAGGATTTATTGTAATAATAAAACACTAGTCATCATCAAATGTAGCACTTTTTTTTACCCCCACTAACCTACTAAAGTCTTTATGAAATTTTATGCTTTAAAAAACGTTTTTACTAACATAAAAAGCAAAAAAAAATGTTGCCTGTGTCCCCACCGAACCCCATAGTTCTGTTATCCGAAAAGTACTTCGTTATGTTTGATGTTTATGTTTATGTTGATGCACAACATAAAAAAAAGGACAGTAGGTAGTAGAAAAAAAACATTACAATAAGGCCTGCCGAATTACTATACATAAATACTAAACTCATGTGTACGTTTATAATCAAATAAATATCTTAAGTCTTAGTTTAGCTATAAAAACTTACAAAATATTTTTTAGGTTTGCTCGGGGTGTTAAAAATGACCAGCATTTTTAAGAGTAAATACATGTGTTTTATATTTAAATTGACACGGCCCGCTTCGCTTCGTTATACACGATATCCCGCGACTCGAGCCACCTTTATCAGCCGTCGCCTTACTATGAGTATTTGACTGACCAACACCGCGTGTTATACGTTACGGTGCAAAGTCCAGAAAATGCCGCACGGCCGACAAAGACCCGCCGCAAATGGTGCCCAACCCATCCCAACAAATCCAACCCAACCCAACCCAACCTCCCGTTGTGAAAGCGACAACGTCGACCAACCAATCCGCACCCGCGCACCGTCGCCTAGAACGCTGCTAACCTTTTGCCGTCCAAGGATTACGCCGGACATCGCGTTGTCGACGCCAGCAAAAGTGCCGCGATATTATGCGAAGATTATTATTACTGTGTTTTTCTTTTCGGTTTGTTTTATTTTTGTTAAAATAATCTGTTGTCGCTCATTTAATAAACGTCCCACGAGTCTCTATCCTCAAAACCAGTGTCGATCACATTTTTGCGTAAGTCGTGTCAAAATTAAATACATTAAACTCGTTAATCTAAGAAAAAAAACATACAATGATATATTTAAGATATTGAGGATTATAAACTAGAAAATGTTATATTACTTCATTCAATCAAAGTGTCCATAATTCAAACAATTCTTTATTATGGAAGGAATTTTTGCCTATTCCTTCTTGTCCACTTTTGTTATTATAATTTCGCGTTTTATAATTACAGAGCAAAATAAATAAAAATATATTAGTAAAAGAGTTGCGTAGCTAGCCAAGATGAAGAAATGTATTTGATTAACTTTCAATATATATAAAACGTCAGTGAAAATGTATAGACATTAGTAGGTAGTTATCTTTAATAGTAATTTCTTTTAGATAAATTCTATATAATTTTCCAAACATGAGTTTTTATTTAGGTTTATTAGTTTGTATAATATTTGTTAGAAACTGTTACTTTTCAGTCCGCCCTCGTATTGCTAATATAGGTAATATACAAAAATTACTTGGATTATCTCTACACAATGGACAATTCAACTGGCCATTAAGCATACTTTTTTCACAATCATAACAATATCTATGTCCACATGTAGTTATAGTCATATTATATGGATTTTTTTCACAGGAACTGCATTTAGAAGGATCTGTGATGAGAAACCATACATATTCTATTTTAATATTAAATTAAAAGAAAACAAATAACTAAATTAATTAAATAAATCATCTATTCCGGAACATTTTATGTGATTTGATTAAAGATGATTCATTATTTCATCTTCATAAATTAAAATTATTAAGAAAAAAAAACCTTTTGAATCCCATTCAATAGTCGGATGATAATATAACTTATTATTTTGTTCATCAGTTTCATTGGTATCTGTAAACATTATAATTGCATTAATTGTTGAAATACAATTTATCGTTATTTAAAATACTATAATTTTCATAATCAATGCGAATTAGTCTAATACAATAATATTTATACATGAAAACTATTAAAATTTTAATATTTTTTTAAGAAAAATCTAGTTTAATGAGATTGCAGCAAAGTAGAAACGTGGCATAATGAAATAGAATTATTTAACTTAATTGGTTTATCAATTACTAGGTATCACCCCAGACCCATAGCTATACAAACCTCACAGGTCTACTGCAACTTAAAATAATAGTTGGTGTTGGATTAAGAATTTCATAATTAAGTCAAACTACAATAAATTTATTATGCATTAAAAATTGAGATCAAATATATTATAAATAATACAGATGATTAAAAAAAAATTCCATAATATAATATCACAATGTCTTATTAATAATATAAATACAAAAAAAATGAGATACAAATGTTCTTCGAAATTATACTTAACAATAACCAAATAATTATTATTTAGCACAGGAGATATGTAAAAGAAAACTTTTCAATCGATAAATTGAAATTTGTGTAACAATGTTATTTGTTTCTGTTAACACGGACAAAAACCAACGGATTTCAAAGAATTTTTTAGAGTACCTTTGAAGTATATATTGACAAACCTGGTAAAGGTTTCAGATTTTAAATCGTAAAACGCTGATTATAATTAACGTTTTCTCAAAAAATGCTAATATTTTTGATCGCTCACAGAGTGTTAAAAAAAATGTTATAATATTCCTAAATAATTTTCCCTGAATAATGTCGCAGAGCTCTTTTATTAAAAAAGAAATTAAATTGTTAAGTAATTTTTTCAACATTCATAAACTTTTCATATCTAATTATATAATAAAATAATACTTTTAAGCCTAAAATTTTGATTTTGGAGTTAAAATACATAATATATTAGGGTTCGTCGACAATATATTATTGGGTTTCGATATCGTATTGAATATCAGTGATATTATACCACAATTAAAAAAAAAAATAATCTTGATATCGTGATATATCGATAAAATATGAAAAAATAAATTGATATCAATAAAAAAAATTAATTTAATATTTAAAATCTTTTTTTAGAGAAAGAATACCGTTAATTTAACAAACCAAATCAGATAATTATTTTAATATTACAAATACAGATTTATATAAATCTCATAACGAAAATCAAATATTTTCAATTTAAATTTAATTATGAAGAAATAATTTTTTTTTATTACAAGACTTTATCATTATATACTAATTATATTAAATAAACAAAATTTTTCTTTATTAAATAATGGAATTATAGTTTCAGTGTTTTGGTTTTAAATAACAATAAAAAAAAACGATTATAAGTGTTGTTCATTTTTTTATTGCTTTGTCATATATCTGAAAACAATTTTTCTTCTTTTCAAATAAAAAATTTTAAAACTTTTACAGAATAAATAATCAATTTCTTCACTATCATTTAATAGAAATTTATTTGGGGGGCTCAAAAATTTCATGTTATTTTTAAAATTGAGATTTAACTAGTTATTGATGTATATCTTCTAATTCTCCTCATACATTATTTTGTTTGTGTTTTGTTAAAAATGGGAATAACAATACGAAATGTCGTAATGTCATAATAAATAACATAATCTAAGAATAGAATTTTCTAACAATAAGTATCATATTTCGTCATATCTCAATTCCATATTTCATAATATATTTTAAAACAAAAAATATTTACAAGATTATCATGAATTTGGCTTAATATCAAATAATATATATTTTATAGTAAAGTGACGAAAATTCAAACAGTTTTTTTAATAAAAATTTTTATCGATCGTTGCGATAATTAAAACAAAATCGTTATCGTGGTAAAAAAGAAATAAGTCGACGAAATCGATATCGTTAACGAACTGTAATATATATATCATACGACCAAATACAAATACAGGTAGCTTATTGTTTCTATACGACGTTGCTATTGACAGAGATGAATATCAAGATAGTTTTAAGATAGAGCATTGCAACTGAAGGCTTAAATTAAAAATACAAATCTTTCGAATATATGAAAAATTTCTATTTCCTGTCCTATATTATAATTGACAATAAATTGCATATCTATGAAAATACCAGTCATAAAAAAATGCGTTAGCTACCAGTCAGTATAAATCATTGTACTTCTTTTATGTGTTTCAACACAACAATTCAAAACTTTAGGGTGTTATATGTAATAAACGAATTAAGTTAAATTAAATATTCAAACAGTATTTATTATTGAAAAATTATCTCTTATTATTATTCTAAGAGTAACTGAGTGGGTTATGATAAATGAATCACTCTGTATAAGCTCGGTAATGTACGACAATTAAATAAAAGTCTAAAATTAAAAAAAAATAGACTAAAATAAATAGATTAATCGATAACCGGTTTTAAAAATTCACTTTTATAATTGATAATTTTGTATAAATGTAGTTTAAGAAAAGTGTGCTACGTTGTAGTGTTTTTGTCGCTACTATATCAGCGCAAAAATATTTTGATTAATTATTACTCTGCTTGTTTGAAAACTTAAAAATCTTGTCTAAATATTTAAAATTTAGTTAATATTTAAAAATATTATTTCATATCTTGTTATTGAAAAGCCATTTTTTTATCATCTTTTTTTATTTGATAACAATGACACAATTATAGTTTCTTAATTGAATTATTATCCAATTATTATCTCTCAAAATCACTCTAAAAATATATATATTTTTTTTTAAATTCATAATTTATTATGATAAAATATAAAAAAATACTTATATTTTTTCGATATGTTTTTTTAAAAAAAATATTATAAAAAAATAAAAAGTTATAATTCCCAAGAAATTTCATTGTATAGTTTATACAGAATATTCAGTAAGTAAGAAAACACGTCAATTGTTATAAAAATTAAGCTCAATAGAAATCTGTGTCCTTGCTACTGAATATTCTTTATTTGCAATTAATAGAGTATATTCTAAAACTTATTTTCGGTCTAACATTTAACATTTTTAAGTAAAGACCTAGATTTACCTAAAAATATTCTAAATAATACATCAATCCATGAAAACTTTAATACATTCATTAGTGATGTAATCTAAATATAATTTAAATTATATAAGCACTTTTCATTACTAAAGACTCATCACTTAAATTAAATTAATCTATAAATATTTGGTAATAATATTGAATTTTCAAATTTAATAAAGCTCTTATTATTTTTGAATATTATATATTTTGAATTAATGTTGTGGTACAGTGAAAAACTAAAATTTTTAGAAACTTACCAATTTTTTTTTTATTGGCATTACTCATAGGAAAAAAAATTGTAAATAATAACGTAAAGAAAATTTTGGTTGAAAAAAACATGTTTTTAAGGTAATTGAAAAAAAGTATTCTTGAAATCGAATAAAATTTATGTGTTAATCTGCCTTTTATATAATTAAAAATTTAGGTCATATAATTCATTTTGGAAAAATATTATTCAATATATTATTTATTTCTATTATTCCTATTAATAAAGATTATAATATTACTAATACAATAGAATTAAAAAAAAAGTTTTGTCCATTTACCTTGAACTACGTCATTTAACAAGCATAAGATGTTTGTTTTATATTTTTTCATTTAATATAATAATGATATACAACATCAATAATTATAACAATTAAGTAAAATATAAATAAATTACTTTTCTGAAAAAAAATATTATTAATAATAATATAGTCACAACCATTATTAGTTAAACTGTTTCTGGTGTAGTCATTATTATTTACAATACATATATGATTGTATTTGCATTTGGATCATATAACATAATTACATATGTACTAAATAACTTTTAGGAAAAATAAATTATGACATTACTTAAGACTATTTTCGAAAGATAAGAGGTAAAAATAAGAATTATTAAAAGCCAAAAAATAGTTCTTTTGACACTTACATTCTCTTGTTCTTAGAATTCCATAATCCATAATACACAATACTTAGGAATATTACGACATTAATATGACGACAACATCTCAAGATAAGGTTAATTAAAAGTAATATAAAAAGGCTTATTTCTGCTTGCACGTCTATGAGCGAGCAAGCCAACGAACGAGTAGGCCTTTTGAAGCTCTAATTCAAAATAGAATTCAGAATTCTCTTGTCTAATTATTTTTTCTCAAACTAGCCACGACCTCTTGTTGACATCAGTACATTTGAATGTGATATTGATATATAATTAGTTTGCGTCCAGACTTTATTTATTTAAAAAAAAACATTGTAGAATTTTTGTGTGAGAAAATTAGCACGATTTAAAAGAATTTTCGTATTTAATAATTTAATTATCGACGATCTTCATGCAAACAATTTAAAAAATAGTATGTACATTCACATTAATCTAGTTATTTAAAAATAATAATCTGAGTAAAGAATTGTCATAAAAAAAAAGAGTTATGTTAAGGGTATTTTGTCATAAAAAAAAAGATGGTAAAAAGTTATGGATATTAATTATAATAATAAAAAGAATGAAGAGAGATATTTATAATGAAGGATGATGAAAGAAATAAAATAAGTGGCCATATGTGTGATATTTATATTTTTTATAATTAAGAAAGAGGAATAATAATAGAATGTAGATGTTATATATAGATGTTATGGTTAACGGATTGTTGAAGTACGTTTAGCTACAAGGTGAAAATATAGCATACAATATATATATATCCATGAACTCTTTATTAAGATACTACCACTACGCGTGGTTTGTCGTAAAAAGTAAATTGAAGGAAAATTATATTCGGATGATTCACACCTGAGTCATATTAATTCTACATGAAATGTGCAATGATTACGGAGGAGGATTTTACGACTCTTAATATTTATTGGTCATGCTATATGAATGGGAAACAGCGTATGTTCATGTAAGATGCTACTGTCCAATTGTTGGGCGCCAAGCCTTAATGGCTGAATTATTTTCTTTTTGTAATTGTATAATACAAGTTAAAACATCTACGTTGAACGCGTACTATTGTGACCCGAATGGTGAGAAAATAGTTATTAATAACTTTTCAAATTATCCACCTTTAACAATTCTATTATTCCCTCGATAAAAGTTATTCTTGATTTATCTTAAGTCTATCCTTAATTTTATGACATGCTTAGAAATATAATTTCTTACCTTGTGTCCAGCTAGTTTGATTGTTTATAGCGTAAAAGATATATATATATAAAGAGAACACTGACTTTTATTTACTTATTAATTTTTGTAAAATTATGCAAATTGTTAAACTTGAAATATTACTTCACTGTAATTCCTTTCTATACTTGGTGTCTGAGTATATGTGTTACTTTATATTTTAAAATAAGAAAAATTATAACCAGATAGCTTATGAGAACCAATCCCTAGTGACACGTCATAAACTATTGTTTTACGAATAGTTTTAACCGCTTGATGTGCTAGGGTAATGACTTCAATAAACTATCAGTATTTTATAGAATTGTGTGTTTGATATGAGAGTCGACAGAGTTAGAGACAGGCTGGCTACACCATCGGAGATAACTCTCGTCGATGCACGGACCTTACAGAGTCAAAAACTGCTTGCCGAAAAGAACGTAATGGAATATGAGAATCAATCCCTAGTGACATGTCATAAACTATTGTTTTACCAACAGTTTTAACCGCTAGATGTGCTAGGATAATGATTTCAACAAACCATCAGTATCTTGTGCAATCAATCAAACACGTATCTATTCAATTTAAGATACACTCTACGATCTCCTTAGTGACATGCCATAAACCATTGTTTTACCAACAGTTTTAGCCGCTAGATGTGCTAAGGTAGATTTTCGAAATGCACTTATTAAATAGACAATCCAATTAAAGAATCAAAGAAATTCTTAATTGAAACAACTCACAAAATACAAAATAAAAATTTAATTTGTTTTAATATTTTATAAATACTTAAAACTAAAAATAAAAAGATAAAAAGGTTAAGTTATTTTTTTTAAATGACATTAATAATGAGAGATTTAGATAATAAACACCAAGTATGAAAAAGATTCTAAGTCAAAGAGAGCACATCGCGAAACAGTCTGGTACAGAAACGCTTCATGACCAGATTTTTAGAAAAAAATAAGGTGACGAATGAGCTAGAAATTGCTCTTTTATAGGCCTGTTTTATGAGGGGGAGAATTAGTTTAATTTGCACAATGCTTCTCATTGGCTAGGTAATTAATTTAGAGAGATCTATGCGCAATCTATTGTTCTACTAATTTGCGTTAATATTTCATACATGCATTGGTGTTTTTATATCTATCATCTCTCATTATAATGCGGTTTATTAAAAAAAATCATTATTATAAAAATATAAATAAAATAAAATTATAAGTGCTAAATATCTATTACAAATATGCACCCAAATCGAAATTGAGCGCGTCCTCGCGCTTTGCATAATAATATATAAAATATAATTTGATTAATATAATATTAATGTATCGTGCAATAATGAAACAATAAATAAAATAATGAAATAAATATATCAAATGGTGCTATATATGCTATATAAATCTATAAATATAGTGATGTAGTTGCAATGATATAAAATATAATGTTTATAAAAGTATAATAATAATAAATGTGCGATAAAAAGAATTGTAATACACGTGTAATTAAAATATTATAAAGTAAACTAAAGTTAGTGATTAATATAAGTGTTAATTATTAATAAGTCGACGATAATTATGTATTATAATAATAAATTTGTGGGTACACAAAAATAATAAAAATGTGATTAAAATGTTATAAATAAAAATAGAATTAAAATGTATAAAAGCATATAAATGTATAAAATTTAATATAATCATTTGTCAATAAAAATGATATAATACTTAATATACTAATGCCTATCCTTTTAAAAATATAAAGATATATCAATAAAAATAAACTATTTTAGCTTCGATGCGAAGCTGAGAAGGTATTGGTTTTACTATGATGTGTTTTTTTTTTTTT
>NW_026099572.1:83690441-83692936 GCF_025091365.1 Daktulosphaira vitifoliae
ATTTAACTTTATAATGCTATAACTTATTGAAAAGTTTATGGATCCACACAATTTTTTTATGAGAAATAATATTTTTTAATAAACCCTTTTTCATTCGACATACTTTATCTTAATCGAGATATTAATAAGGAACCAGCAGATCAAGTAGCTTTTGGAATAAAACACCAATTTTTTTAAAATTAAACACTATCTAAAGATTTGCATCGAAGCGTTTATTTTTGATAGTGATTTTAATCACTGTCAGATATCATTATACTTGATCCAACTATGCCACGTCACCACTGTGCCGCGACCCCCCTGTGCTGGGTTTTTTTTTTTTTTATCGATTTTGAGATTATGGTTTTATTTTGATTGATTTGTTTCTAAAATGTTCATTTGGCAATTAATGTTAGTATTGCAACTAGGAGCATATATTTATTGCTGTCGTTTTTGATCTTGTTTTTTGTTTGTTGTTTTTCTTTAATTTCTTTTTTAGATATTTTCTTCTTTTATTCTTTTCAGTTTTTTTGTTTCGTTTAGGATTTGTATATTCATATTCTAAATTAATGGTAGTTGATATATTGTTTTTTGAATTGTTTTCTGTTTTTGTTGATGATATTATAGCGATTGGTCTACTCTCAAATATGAGTAATCCTGTTCTTATTTCTTGTTGTTGACATATTCTTAGGTATGATATTGTATTGAAGTCAATAGTAGCTGGAAAACCTCGTGTAATTTTTTCTGTGATAGCTAAAATTACTGGACCAGAGTCACAATAATTTATACAATTATAATTTTTTCTGTATATTTTCCATTGTGGATTTTGTTGTGTCCATTCATTAACAAGATTTTTTATTGAAAAGTTAAATTGTCCTTGATATTTATTAGATGTATCATAATTAATGATTTTATTATATTTTAAATTAACTATTGTTAATAACCAGTAATCATTTAAATGAAATGGAAATAACAATAATTTCAGTGTTGCTAAATTATCTGTATTTGTATTGTTTGATGTTCTGGAATTAATATTTTTAAATAAAAATACTGAGTCAAATACTTTAAATTCAGTAGTTGATTGTAGCATTTTCATATAAAAGTTGATTATATTGTGTGAGTAGTGCATTTTGATGGTCCAATTGTAATACTAACAAAAACTACACAAAATATGTGAATGAATTGAAGTAATCTTGATTGAAAGATTGATTGAAGTTTTGAAGTTAAGTTTACAAGAAAAATAATATAAGTCTAATGTAAAAATTTATACAAACTTAAATATGAATTTCTATTATTACAATTATTTATGTAGTGAGTATTAATACTTTAATTTAATTATCAAAATTATAATTTGTTTAATAACACATAATGTTTTTTTTTAAATATAGATATAATTTAATTATACATTTTATGAAGTGCTATTCTAATGAAAGTGATCATTTATTGATAATTTTATTAATTATAACTTATTAAATTCTATTGATAAACTCATTATAAAAATAATATTCATATATGATTAATATATCATTAAATAGAAGGCTAAATAATTACACTAAAAAATATTTGAATAAATTAATCTTAAATTTAATATGAATTTAAGTTATTAAAAAAGTAAGTTTATGTAAAAAAAAATGTAATATGAAAATGATAATTTTACTTATATTTAATTTAAGGAAAAAAAAAAATTTTTTTTTTATTAATTCTTTACGTGTCATGCAAACTTAATAATAATAATAAAAATAAATATATATAAAATAATTATCATACTTAATGTTTTGTAGAATATTCGTCTATTTTTTTTTACTTGAAAATTATGTATTGTATATTGTAGAGAACAAAGACTACTGGCGTTGAACTCAATTATTAAACTTTTATCTTTCTGTTTATATGGTCTTATAACATTTTTTTATTTTGGGTAGGGGGTCGTCTTTATAATTTTCATTCTCATGTTTTTTTTTTATTAAATACTTTAATTATTGTGTTTCCTTCCACATTAATTATGGTCAGATGTAAAATACATTTTTACATTTAAATAATATGTAAATTGGTATGTATCTGTATGTCATCTACATAAACGCATACATAGATTTCTATTAAATTATCATATCAAAATTAGTTCTTAATTTTACTTAGATATAATGATTTTAATACATATAATTATCAAAATAAAGTGAAATTTACGTATTTATTGATCTAGTTCTAATAATATAAAAAAAAAAGTTATGGCAATTTTAAGTAAAAAAAACGGTAGCACAGTGGGGTCGCGGCATAGTAGAGACATTGCATAGTAGGGTCCAGTATAGATTTAATCTGACAGTGATTAAAATCACTATCATAAGAAACGCTTCGATGCAAATCTGTAGATAGTGTTTAATTTTAAAAAATTGATGGATAATTGCAAAAGCAACATCAACTTCTATTAAAATAAAATACAAAACCCATAATTATCATACAAAAATAGTATATTTTTCAATATGGTAGCCATTTGCGTATAGAAGATAGATCGTCGGGACAAATTT
>NW_026099572.1:83693893-83710477 GCF_025091365.1 Daktulosphaira vitifoliae
AAAAAAAAAAAAAAAAAAAAAAAAACACATCATAGTAAAATTAATACCTTCTCCGCTTCGCATCGAAGCTAATATAATAAAAAAAAAAAAAAAATATTTTGCCATAACCATTAGCTCATTTTGCAAGTTTGAAATTGGCATCATTGAATAGGAAATTTTATGAGAATTAAAAAAATTGTATTAGTTAGTCTATTTACAGCAGTGTCCATGTCATCATTAGTTTTTAATTTAAAATTTATTTGGAGGTTCTGATCTGTAAGGTCATGAAATTGTAAATGATCAGTTGAGTCGTGAAAAGGTCTTAGTGGCTCAGTAATGATTTGTGGATGATCCTTAATTGTGAGAATAACCGATGAATGGTCGGAATTTAAATCCAGAATATTGTCAAAAGAATAGTGCAAATTTGAAAGAGTTTTAGTTACAAATATATCCAGTATATCTGGATTTTTATGGGGGGATGATGGCCAATAGGTTGGTCCAGGAGGAGTAATTACTTTGAAATTTTTAGAATTTATAAAATTGTAGAGAACGTTTCAACGTGGGCTGTTTACTCGATACCCTCAACTTTGGTGCTCTGTGTTATAATCACCGCCAATTATAAAGTTATTGTTAATTGTATTAAAATGATTTAAAAAGTTTGCATATGATACATTATGCTTAGGAGGTGAATAAATTACGGTAGCTTATAACCAGCTGTCGTATGATTGGTGGAAATCATCACAACGAACACAGCGTGATGGGTAGTTACAATAAGATTTAGTATGGCCATATTCCTGGCAATCTTAGGTTTGTATGGTTCCTCGACTTTTATTTTAGTATGAAGCATGGAAGTTAATTTATATATATCATTTGATTGAGTGGTAGTTTCCAGATCGACGAAAAATAGTGATAATGGATAAAGTAAAGTACGTACTTTAAATTCACGGAGTTCTAGTTCTGATTTAATTAAGCTGATTTGATTTGTTGAGTGTAAATTGCGAATCTTTACACGACTGGGTTTATCTTGTTGCAGTTGATACGTATGATATTCAGCTTTTTCATCCTCGAGGAAGTGTATTAATGTCCTATATATATCAGAAGTGCTAATTTGGATTTTTAATCGATCCGTGGATGACTTACAAAGAACGTTTTCAACACCAAGTATCTCAATTAGATTTGTGCATAGTGCATTAATTCAAAAGAGAGGGGTTTGGTAATAGATTCTGTGTTGTTTGAGAAAATGTTAGTGTTTTGAGTATTGTCATGATCATCAGTTATTTTTAAAACGTCAAAACTATTTGATGATGAAAATAATTTTTTTTAGTTGGTTGAGTATGTACTTTAAGTGAGTTTGGCGGTTCAGAAGAAGAGGAGCTGGAGTGATTTCTTTTATTGCTCTGTACGGTCCAGCCATCATTTACTGAGCTGTTCTTTGCATTCGATTGGGGCGATGAATTTTGTACGCTTTTATGAATAATTTTGATCGGTGTAATCGGTATGTTGTTATTGTTAGATATTGTAGCGAGAGAATTGATATATATATATATATATATATATATATATATATATTACTATAATGAGTGAACGCGATAGCATACAACTATAAAATTATCAAGGTTGCCCCTGCGACGGCCGTGATGCATCTCAATGTGTTTAACGTATATCACCGAAAACGAGTGAACTATATTAAATGTAATTGGGGCACTTTGAGTTAATTATGCTAGTAAACGATTAAGAAACGCGACTACCACATTTCCAAATACCATTTACAGGTATTATTAAGTAAATAATTAATTAAAAGAGAGAAAAATAAAATAAGATATCGGGAGCGCCAAAAAATACATGCGCATCAGATGATACATGCAAAATATAAAAAAAAATTCCTTGTCATTTGCGAGTTGCAACCTTGTATTCCAACTGAGTAAGACACAAGTGTTACCATCTCGGCAATGGTATCGTTAATCGTCAACTGCAAAAAATTACATTTTAAGCAAGTTCGAATTTCAAAGTTATTTTTCTCTACTTAAAAAAATCAAAAAAATTTAAATAAGATTAATTTTCTATGCTATATCAATTTGATTTAAATAATATTTATGAAAATCAGTCTACTCTCCTTGTCAGGTATTTTAAAATAAAATAAAATAGAAAACCCAGAATTTTAAAACAAAAATAGCACATTTTTGAATACGGTAATCATTTTTACCATGAAGACAAATCCAAAGGTCAATATTTTTTTTCATATTAAAGTATATTACATACGCTTTAATTTAATATATATATAAAAGTGTCAGTATTTCTGAAACACTTTCAAAAATTAAATTGAAAATGTCCTAGTTTAAATACGCATGTTTAAATTTTGATCCCTTTTGTATAAAGGGAAATGGTCCGATTTAAAAAAAAAGTATGTCAAATGAAAGAGGTGTATATAAAGTATTTATCATTAAAAAATAAAATTGATTCATCCATTTTTTAAAAAGTTATAGCAACATAATGTCAAAAAACCAGCACAGGGGGTCGCGGCACAGTGGTGACGTGGCATAGTTGGATCAAGTATGATGATATCTAACAGTGATTAAAATCACTATCAAAAAAAACGCTTCGATGCAAATCTTTAGATTGTGTTTAATTTTAAAAAATTGGTGGATTATTCCAAAAGCAACATGATCTGCTAGTTCGTTATTAATATCCTGATTCAGATAAAGTATGTCGAAAGAAAAAGGGATTATTAAAAAATATTATTTCTCATTAAAAAATTATGTTGATCCATACATTTTTCAATAAGTTATAGCATTATAAAGTTAAAAATATAAAAAAGAACTTTTTTAGAAAAATTGTATTTTTTTTATCAACTTTGATGTCTGTTTTTACCTTGAAGATAAAATAAAGTCCGAAAAATTTTTTTACCATAATAAAGTATATTACATTAACTTTAGTTTAATATATATATAAAAGTGTCAGACTTTCCGAAACATTTTCAAAAGTCAAGTTGAAAAAATTAATTTTTTGTGAAAAATTTGTCATTTTAAATCACCCCCTGTGGGCAGGTTTAGGGTCAGATTTATAAAAAAAATATACCAAATAAAAGTTTATGATATCATGCATCTATATAAAAAAAATTATATTGATTTGGTTATTTTTAAAAAGTTATGGCAATTTTAAGTAAAAAAAAATTGAAAAAATGTCGAAAATTAGCGATTTAAATTTGTAATTTTCTTGGAGGCTTCTCCCGTTTATGGGGAACGACGGAAATTTTTTCAATTTTTGAGGGTAATGTCTTCGACTAGATACAATTTGTGATCTTTTGACGTATCATTAAAAGAAATCGGTTTGGTGAGAGCTGAGAAAAAGTGGTAACAGACACAAAAAAAAAACACATCATAATAAAATTAATACCTTCTCAGCTGCGCATCGATGCTAAAATGTAAAATATAATATCAAGAATTTTTTCATAAAGATAACATATTTTTGCATACGGTAGTCATTTTCACCATGAATACTAGTCCAGAGGTCAAATTTTTTTTTTCATTATAAGTATATTACATAAGCTTTAATTTAAGATATATATAAAAGTGTCAGTCTTTCCGGAACATTTTCAAAAGTTAAGTTGAAAAAGTTCTCATTTTGAAACCCTTCCTGGTCTGGTAAAGGGTCAAATGTTCACAAAAATATATAAAATAATGGGTAAATACCTAAGATATCATTAAAAAAAATTATATTAATTCGGTCATTTTTAAAAATGTTATGGCAATATTAAGTAAAAAAAATTGAAAAAATTAGCTATTTTTAAATTTGTAATTTTTTGGGGGGTTTCCCCCGTTTACGGGACCGAAGGAATTTTTTTCAAATTTTGAAGGTAATGTCTTCGACTAGATACGATTTGTGATCTTTTGTTGTATCGTTGAAAAAAATCGGTTTGCTGAGAGCTGAGAAAAAATGGTAACACCTCATAGCCGAGTATGATGTACAGACGAAGTGCAAGCCACAAATACTAGGCGTAACAGATAAGAAAGATAACAGAGTACGAGGTGCAGACGAAATGCAAGACACATGTACTCTGAAATGTCGAGGACGAGAATAGGTAGGTTAAAAAGGAAAAAAAAAGACTTGACTTTATGCAGTAAGCCGGACAGCAACAACCGAGTACTGTAACTGATGAATGACATAAAGCACTTAAGTCAACTGACCACGATGACCAGGACTTTTGAGTTTATATAATAATTTGTACGATTGCCAATTTTACAATAAATATTAATTGTAAATTCATCAGTCTCTAGAATCGGAAGTGCTGTCTGTATTTTATTATAATAAATTCTTACAATAATGGTAACGTGACACCATCAAAATATTATAAATGAGTTATATATAATTTGTAGAGAGAATTTTTAATAACTATATTAAACGACAGTATATTATTGTAACAATGAGTTATACATATAAAACACTAAGGACAGGAATTTCAAAATATTTTTATAGCAATTAAAAATTATATCGAATAATAATACATATTTTAAAAGTTTATAACATAACTGTGTTTATTTTAAAGCAATCGTATAGTGGGTCTTAATGCTGCCTTGTTAAAAACTAAACCGCGCTCAAATAAACTTTCTGGCTTGAAAATAAAAAACTCTCAGACATCGGAGATCCAAAAATCTAAAGAAAGAAAAGCGTTTCACAATCATAGTAAATGTAATTTTTTAAAAACAAAATAATTTAGTTTTGCTGAGTAAAAAAATATAATTAAAAATTGTTTAATTTTAAGTTAAAAATTAAAATATTTTCTAGCTCATCATAATCAAATGGCTGATGATAATGATGCACTTACTACATTTAGTGGACAAAACAATTTAAGTATAAATACTCTAAATGATTTAGGTAGTTTTACTGCAAATTCTAATTGTATAAAAAATAAAACATCACCTATTGAATACTTTATTAATACGCCCCGAGGCAAACAAATAATGCATTACTATACTCCCGAAACGTTTACAACAAGTTTTGCAAGTTACATAGTTCTTATTCTAGATGATGAAGATGAGATTCATGATGGATCTTATATGAATACTGCAAAGTTGCAGGAAAATATTCAAATGAACTTGGCTCCTAGTTCAAGTCCTCACAACAGCCATTATGAAGAACAGCAAGTTTATGATGGTAGCACGAACCCTTTTTTGCTGCTGATACAAAGAAAGATATGTATCTTAACAGTCGGACTATTATAACACAAGTTCCATGAAAGCAAATCTTAGTGCTACCCTTGATATATATGAATATAATCTAATAGCTGTTGATAATGACGGTGTCATCACCTTTAGTGCACAAAATGTTTCATATATAATTACTCTAAATGATTTAAGCAGATTTGGTACAAGTTCCAACCGTACAAAAAATAAAATATCAACTATGCGATACTTTATTGATACGCCCCGGGAAAACAAGTGATGTATACTATATTCTCAATTTGTTTATTCCTAGTTTTGAAAGATTCATAGATCTCACTTTTATAATAATTATTTAAATAGAAATTTTTTTCTTAGTACTGTAGTTTTTATAATTGTTATTTATTTATATTTCAAACAAATGTAATGAACTTCTTTTGTTTTATTAATTATTGTATTTTTAACAAATTTATTTCTTTAATTTTTGAAGAAACTATCTACTTGGACAGAATACTTTCTTCACTATCCTAAAAATACTTTTTATGATAATTAACTAACCTAAATAAATTATTAATTAATCATTAACATACAATACAAGTCATTGATAATAAATATAAAATAAAATATATAAAAACTTTTTGAGGAATTAAAGCAGGTCCATTATTTTAAATATCTGTAAATCTCAACGAAATTTTTTTTTAAAATGTCTAAAAGGGTTTACTATAGTAATACTGCCTTCAAGTTATATAAAGTTACAAAAATCTAACTTACATTGAATATACATTTAAACTTCTTTTGAAATCTTTGCCATCCCTTAGTTAATAAATCCGACCTTGAATTTTGTGAATAAGCTTTAATTGTTATTTTAACTACTAAAATATGTACTATATTTCCACTTTCGGTGTAAATGACTCTTTTACATTTTTTCCTAAATTCATTTGAGGTAGAATATAATTTAAAATTCGTTTGTTTATTTCTATTAGATTGAATAACTTTAATGAATATCAGGGACCACATTCTCACATTCTCTCCTTGTGAGAAGGAATTTCTTACCCATATTACATATTTTGGCTTCGATGTGAAGCTGTGAAGGTATTAAATTTTCCATGCTGTGTTTATTTTATTATATATTTTTTTGTTAGTCTGCCACTACTTTTTCTCTGATCCACTGGAATGATTTTTCTTAACGGTACGTCAATAGATCACAAATCGAATCTAGTCGAATCTTTTACATTCTATATTGGTACATAGAACAGCCGTAACTTTTTAGAAAAATAATTTTTTTATTGTGTAAATACCATTATAAGAATAATGTTCTAGCTACTAATGACTAATAAAAAACTTCAATTTTAATTTCATAACTAAAATAATAATTTCTCACAACTTAATAAAATTAAATTTAGATAGTTTACTTTCTTTTTTAAAGACATATTTAACTTTGTTATAAAATATATAAAATATATATATCTAAGAAAATGACTGGTTGATAATACTTTTGGACTAGTAGTTTGAAAGTTATTACCATTTCAAAATATAGAATGTAGCTGGAGTGTAGGTATAACATTATTTATCATTTAATAATTTTTGGCCACACCTCTACTCTCACCTAGGTATAAATAATGTTATTAATTTTAGAAATACTAGTCAAAAAGTTGTTTTTGAACGTTAATTTTTTAAATTAGATGATTTTTTATTCTATAAGTTATATAAGTATTTCGTCATAAAAAATATAAAATAAGTATTATTATTAGGTGTCATGGATAGGTTAAAAAAGTAATTAATAACTGATAAATCAAAAAATATAGGGTACTAAAAAATATGCTTAGCATTATTATTATTCTGAGAGAAATAAAGTAGCTAGTCTTTAAAATATCACTTAGAAACCATTGTGTCTTAATTTTATAAGCCAATCCTATAATTCCTACTTAAATTTATTTTATGTACACAGATTTTAATTAAAGTATATTTTATATTTTTTTTCTTTAATTTTATACTTTTGTTATGATAAAAATGGAGAAAATCAGAATTAATTTAATTTTAACAAACTTTAATTAAATGTATTTGAAATTTTAATGTTAACAAACATTTATTAAATTTTGAACAAAAATAATAAATTAAACAAATATTTTATGTATAATGATGTTAAAAAATTAATTATTCATTGTGAATTATTTATTGTTTGTTATTATCTTTCATGCTATTAGTGATTATCACCAATTATCAATTTTTGGTTTGTCTAAAAAAAAAAAAAAATAATTAATATGATAAAATATTTATGTTATATTAGTTAGATATAATTATAAAAAAACAGTTAATTTTGTGGCCTCCCTACATTGCTAAATACATTTAAAATAGAACTAGGTTTAATAATAGTTTTAATATATTTAGAAAGTTTATAGAAGGTGATTATGTTAACGTAAATAACTAAATTATTCGGTATCTTAAAGTAACGTGTTTTTTATTAGGTGATGTTATACTCAAGAAAATAACTAGTTCATAACAACTTTTAGACCAATATTTCAGAAGTTATTAACATTTTTATACATAGGTAGAAGGAAGAGTGAAGCAGAGAAATGTCCAGTGACAAAAATTGTAACACCCACGCATCAACTCCAGTCATTATTTTAAATTAATAATAACTTTTGAAATTTTGGTACAAGAGTTTTTTTGATAAGTTATTTTAGTTTAATCATTCTCTAATAAATAAGCTAGTAAACTATATATGCCCCTATTTACAAAAATAAGGTTGTCACCCCTTATGCCCTAAGACATTATGGATGAACATAAAAAATACTTCATTGTTCACAAATTGAGCAAAATATATAACTTAAAGAAACCAAAAAAACTTTTCAATACTATTTTTATTTTTCAATTAATAAAGTAGTTTAAGATAATAGAAATACTTTGCATAAAAATTACGAAATTATACCTTTATTACCATAATTTGCCAAAAAATCCATGTAAGATACAGTTTCCTCAAGTCCTGCCGACCAATTTTGACCCATTCCCAACATTCTCGACATTCCTGATTTGATATCGTTGTACGATGCATAGTCAGTTTTTATTATAGTTGGTTCTATAAAATTATTTAAAGTTATGTATTTATGCATAATTTTTAACATAGACGTATCTAAAAAAAAATATTTAAAATAGCTTCTAAATTGTTGGCTACTTTTATGTTAGCTTTAGCTTTAAAATATATATTTTTTTAATATGAACATTTTCATTTTCATTTGAAAATATTATTTTTTGTAACACATTAAGTTGGAAGTTTTTTTTTTTTAATGTTGTTTTTTTCATACAGTTATTATAAATAACCTATTTAATAAAAAACTTTATCAAATTTTTTTTGTTCGTCGACTCAATTACTCACAATTTGATGTTAACATATGTGATGTTTTCAAAAAGAAAATTTCATATTGTTATAAAATTTGAATTATCAGATTAATGGCAGTGGTTTTGTGTTAACATTATTAATGTATAAATGACTAACATGTAACCATCTCTTGAAGGCAATAGAAACACATTTTCTCTTTTATTAACCTTTGCTTTGAATTTGAAGAGTTGACTTGAAGTGTAATATATCAGAATTATACAACTTTAAACCTCACACATTTCCACAAAAAATTAAAGATGAGACAATATATAATTCTTCGAAAATGATTTCGCGTATGTTTATATGTTGAATACATTCACTTTTTGTTAATATTTACCTTTTTTTTTTTTTTAATTCATTTTTATAGAAAAGAGTCTAAATAGTGTATGAAGATTTATACTACATTAATAATTTGATATTTTTTGTAATCACTATAATAATTCAAGATATTTTTTCTCATTGATTAAAATTTTTATTCTTAAACTAATATATATGCACTAGCGCAATATTGTAATACCCTGTTAAATTTTTTCATGGCTACAAACATAACTGCATTATTAAATAAATGTGCAGTATCCGCACTGCAGATGGTGAGATACATGTTATATTAATTTATACACGCTTCTAACATTGTATAGTTTTATGATTTTTTATTAAAGCAATGATAATTTTGTAAAAAAAATATATTTTCTTATAATAATTTAATAAAATGTATGATGAAAGAAAAATATTATTTAAAAGAGTAGTTAGAATTGGTTTGTACTGCACCAATTATTTATTTTTTTAACCAATTACATAATTGTATTTATGATAATGTTTAGTACATTACAACTAAACCGTAGGTCAGCTAGTTGTCCATCCCACTAGATTAAATATTTACTTTAAGTCTGCTTACGCACACTAGAGAATAATAACTATGGATAATAACTATGTTATAACTAAATAATAACATAATATCTATGGATTGGTTATTAGTTCTACACGTTATCTGAAAAACACGAAAACCACTGGACACACTTGTCCATACAATATACACGGAAAACACAAATATAACTACGTTGTTGAAAATTCAATTAACCTTACTGCACTAATTAACAAATTACGACTTAGTTTTGTCAAAGCTACGACACACCTGTTAATTTAATCACAGGGAAATATTTATGAATATAATTAATTCACCACTGTTATAAATTTCATTTATGTAAATATTGAATGAAAAATAATCTTTATAGTTTAAGAAAAATTTAGTTACCTTCTACTGAAGAATTATGAAACTTGAAATTGGTTTTGGCTAAAATAAAATTAAAAATTAATTGATACTTGACTATAATAAACTATTATTTATTAACTATAATAAAACAACTACAGGATCTTTTTTTATTTCAAAATAGATGTTTATTAGAAGTTACTGTAACATAAAAAAAGTTATGTTTTACAGGAGGTCTCTAAATAGCTGAATAATGTATAATTTTTTTAAAAATTAAAAATAAATGTTTAATTAATTAAGTTTAAACATTATGTTATGAAATAATAAGAGAACATAGTAATATTTTCAAATAGAAATTTAGTTACGTTTTAACGGAGGTTTCTTTGATCCTCTTTTTTTATATGCTAAAATAATAAACGAAAATTCATTATCATGAATTCAAAAATTTTAAATAACATAATTAGAGAAAAATATTATATTAAAAAAAAAATGTACAGGAGGATTTTAAAGTTTCAAACTTATACTTTCCAAATTAAACACAAACTTAATGATCTTAAATTAGCCATTAGTTAATCATAACAATTCAAAACAATGCACAATAAATAATAATAATTGAGGTTTGCAGGCAAACTTCAATGATTATATTCCAATCCTCTTTTAAAGAAATGAATAATTTTAATTGTCTGTATGGAGAACATGGGATAAGTATATGTTTAATTGATAAATTAGAATTTTGTTTCAATTTTTGAAGGTAATATTTTCATAAGATACGAATTTTAAACATTTGACGTATCGAAAAAAGTTGTTTAAGTTAAAGCAGGGATAATAAATGATAGTCACAAAAAATATCTTCTCAGCTTTGCATCGAAACTAAGACCTAAAATATAGTAAAATAATTTTAATTTGAACAAGAAATTTCTTAAGTTATTTTTCTCTACTTAAAAAAAGCAAAAAAATTAAAATAAGTTAAATTTTCTATGCTATATCAATGTGATTTATATAATATTTACGAAAATCAGTATACTCCCCTTGTCAGGTATTTTAATATAAAATAAAATAAAAAACCCAGAACTTTAACACAAAAATAGCATATATTTAAATGTGGTAGATATTTTTACCATGATAAAGAATCCAGAGATCAAATTTTTTTATCAACTTAAATATATAAGGAGAAATGATTCTATTTAAAAAAATCCAACCCAGCACAAGAGGGTTGCGGCACAGTAGTGACGTGGCATAGTTGGATCAAGTATAATGATATCTGACAGTGATTAAAATCACTATCATAAAAAAGGCTTCGATGCAAATTTTTAGATAGTGTTTAATTTTAAAAAATTGGTGAATTATTCCGAAAGCTATATAATTTGCTATTTAATTATTTATATCCTGATTGATAATGTATGTCGAATGAAAGATGTATATAAATACTACCTCTCATGAAAAAATTGTATTGATCCATATATTTTTCAAAAAGTTATAGCATTACACAATTTAAAAATGTAAAAAATCCAGCACAGGGGGGTCGCGGCAAAGTGGTGAGGTGGCATAGATGGATCAAGTATAATGATATCTGACAGTGATTAAAATCACTATCAAAAATAAACGCTTCGATGCAAATCTTTAGATAGTGTTTAATTTTAAAAAAATTGGTGTTTTATTCCAAAAGCTACTTGATCTGCTGGTTCCTTATTAATATCTCGATTAAGATAAAGTATGTCGAATGAAAAAAGGTTTATTAAAAAATATTATTTCTCATAAAAAAATTGTGTTGATCCATACACTTTTCAATAAGTTATAGCATTATAAAGTTAAAAAAAAAAAAAAAAACCCAGCACAGGGGGGTCGCGGCACAGTGGTGACGTGGCATAGTTGGATCAAGTATAATGATATCTGACAGTGATTAAAATCACTATCAAAAAAAAACGCTTCGATGCAAATCTTTAGATAGTGTTTAATTTTAAAAAATTGGTGGATTATTCCAAAAGCTTCATAAACTGCTAGTTCCTTATTAATATCCTGATTAAGACAAAGTATGTAGAATAAAAAAGAGATTATTAGAAAATAGTATTTCCCATAAAAAAATTATATTGATCAATACACTTTTCAATAAGTTATAGCATTATAATGTTAAAAATGTAAAAAATAAAATTGAGAATTTTCACACAATAATAGCATTTGGTAGCCATTTTCACCTTGAAGATAAAATAAAGTCCGAAATTTTTTTTTTCCATGATAAAGTATATTACATTAGCTTTAATTTAAGATATATATAAAAGTGTCAGACTTTCCGGAACACTTTCAAAATTTAAGTTGAAAAAGTCAATTTTTTGTGAAAAAGTTGTCATTTTGAATCCCCCCCTGTAGGCAGGTAAAAAGTCAGATTTATAAAAAAAATATACCAAATGATAGGTAAAGACATCATGCATCTACAAAAAAAAGAATTATATTGATCCATACATCTTTCGAGAAGTTATAGCATTATAAAGTTAAAAAAAAAAAAAAAAACCCAGCACAGGGGGGTCGCGGCACAGTGGTGACGTGGCATAGTTGGATCAAGTATAATGATATCTGACAGTGATTAAAATCACTATCAAAAAAAAACGCTTCGATGCAAATCTTTAGATAGTGTTTAATTTTAAAAAATTGGTGGATTATTCCAAAAGCTTCATAAACTGCTAGTTCCTTATTAATATCCTGATTAAGACAAAGTATGTAGAATAAAAAAGAGATTATTAGAAAATAGTATTTCCCATAAAAAAATTATATTGATCAATACACTTTTCAATAAGTTATAGCATTATAATGTTAAAAATGTAAAAAATAAAATTGAGAATTTTCACACAATAATAGCATTTGGTAGCCATTTTCACCTTGAAGATAAAATAAAGTCCGAAATTTTTTTTTTCCATGATAAAGTATATTACATTAGCTTTAATTTAAGATATATATAAAAGTGTCAGACTTTCCGGAACACTTTCAAAATTTAAGTTGAAAAAGTCAATTTTTTGTGAAAAAGTTGTCATTTTGAATCCCCCCCTGTAGGCAGGTAAAAAGTCAGATTTATAAAAAAAATATACCAAATGATAGGTAAAGACATCATGCATCTACAAAAAAAAGAATTATATTGATCCATACATCTTTCGAGAAGTTATAGCATTATAAAGTTAAAAATATAAAAAAGAATTTTTTTACAAAAATCGTATTTTTTTTATTAAGTTTAATGTCTGTTTTCACCATGAAGATAAAATAAAGTCCGAAATTTTTTTTTACCATTATAAAGTATATTACATTAGCTTTAATTTAAGATATATATAAAAGTGTCAGACCTTCCGGAACACTTTCTAAAGTTAAGTTGAAAAAGTTCTACTTTCTATATGCGATGCGAAGCTGAGAAGGTCTCAGCTTCGCATCGAAGCTAAAAATAAAATCGAGAATTTTCACACAAAAATAGCTTTTGGTAACCATTTTAACTGTGAAGACAAAATAAAATCCAAAATTTTTTTTTCAAGATAAAGCATATTACTTTAGCTTTAATTTAAGATATATATATGTGTCAGACTTTGTGGAACACTTTCAATAGTTAAGTTGAAAAATTTGTCCTTTGAAATCCCCCCTTGTGGACTGTTAAAGGGTCGTATTTATATGAAAAATATACAAAATAAATAGTAAAGGCATCATGGAACTATAAAAAAAAATATTGATTTGATTATTTTAAAAAAAGTTTTAAGTAAAAAAAATTGAAAATATGTCAAAAACTTGAATTTTTAAAGACTATTTTAGCTTAAATTGAAAGTTTAGAATTGATAACATTAAATGGATAATTTTTTGAGAATTTAAAAAATAATATTTTTTAGATTGTTTTGTGATTAGAAACTTATAAAATTACTATTAATAGTAAATTTAATAGAAAAGACAAAAATTCCGTTAAATTACTACATTCTTTTTTGTACTAATATCAAAATAAAACACCATTAAAAATCATAGTAGTCATTTCTACGTAACTCTTTGTGTTCATGCTACAATAAAAATATTCACAACTTAACTAGTTTAATAAATATTCAATAATTGTTTATAATAATATATTGCACATATTACATTCTACTTGTTGCGTATTTTTTAATTCAAATATATTTATTGATTTTTCCTATGTATCCTAATAATAAAACATATTTATTTATTGTATCAATTATAATGATTTTATTACTATTTATTCTATATGCAATACTCTACCTTTATGTTAGACTAGACCAAAAAAATTAATTCAGTTTAAATGAGTTGTTTTTTTTTTTGTGATCTAGTTAAACTAAGAAATCTTAAGAGTTATATAAGGATATTATTAATAGATAAATTAAATTAGCTCTTCCAAATGTTTTCTATTTATTTTTCTTGCAATTTTAAACCAAATGATTCTATTATTATAACATTATACAATGTTATAGAAAATAGAATCGTTCAGTTTTCGCCTATGATTTGCTATTAAAAATAGCCGAATCAATGTAGTTAGATTTCATAAAAAATATTTGATTATTATAATCAATATTCATAATAATTATTTACAGAAGTTTATGTAAAAAAATCAATAAAATGTGAGACTTATCAAAAAAATCTAACTACAAAATCGGTACAAAAAAAGTTTAGAAGGTATATTTTGATCTCTGATGAAAATTTCTTGTACGTCTTCAAATTTGTTTATAATTAAAAAACAATTTTTTTATTGAAAATTTGCCAACAAGTCCTTCAATTTTTATACACGTTTGCAATAGAAGTAACTTCTATTAATATTTATAAATTCTCCGTAAAAAATTACAATACTAAAGTATTATTAATTGTGTAGTATCACATTTTAATACATGTAATAATTAATAATTATATTTAATAAAATATATCACCAAATCAGTATTTCCCCGTGGATAAGATGAGTAATAAAATAATACCCTTACACAAGATTTAACCTCCCTCTTACGCATTCCATAAAATGCCCACGTAAAAGATTCTATCACATTAACCTCTCAAATACAGCAAAAAATATTTCAAGAATCTCACCAGAGATCGCTAAACCAGTTTTGCAGGCTATAAAAAGTCCATTTTCCCCCAAATTCGGGTGGTTCCTCTGCGGCTTCGCTTCCCTTAGTGTGGTTTGTTTCGCGGTGGTACGATTTCTGAACATCCCTCTAGCAGATACTGGGACGCCTTGCCATTCTATCTATACATCTCTACAGCTCTCTGGAATACTCAACCAAGATACAAAAAGTGAATGTGCGTGAGTTTATGTTTCATTCTTAGTTACAATTCTATATGAAATCTACATAATTTTTACCCTCTTTCGTAATTACTGAAAAATATTATACATCTTATTTTCGGTCGAATNTCCCTCTTTCGTAATTACTGGAAAATATTATACATCTTATTTTCGGTCGAATACTTTTGGTGATATAAATATTCTAACACATATAAAATATTGGTGTTTATTTATTTCTTTTTATTTACATTTATATTCATATATATGGAAATTTTCAACTATCATATTAGTTCCTAAACCTAATAAACCCCCTGACCTACCAACATCATTTAGACCAATAAGTCTGTTACCGTTCTTTGCAAAAATTTTTGAAAAATTATTACTTAAAAGAATACTTTGCTGTCTCACTGTCAATAATATACTGCCTAATTCCCAATTTGGTTTTAGGGCTTCTCACTCCACTATACATCAAATCCATAGAGTAGTAGATGTTATATCGTATTCGCTTGAAAAAAAATTATATTGCACAAGTGCGTTTCTTGACATCTCACAGGCCTTTGATAGGGTATGGCATGACGGCCTCTTATATAAATTAAAAAAATGTTTGCATCCCTCTTACTACCTGTTTTTTAAATCCTATTTAACTGATCGTTTTTTCCAAATTCGTCTTGGTTCTTCAGTATCTGACATAGCCTCTATAAATGCGGGAGTCCCACAAGGAGGTATCCTATCCCCAATCCTTTTTAATATCTATACCTCAGACCAACCCACAACTCCTAACACCATTGTTGCAGATTATGCTGATGACAAAGCTATCTTATCCTATAACTCTGACCCACAGATTGCATCCGTCAATTTGCAAAATCACCTACACCTAATGGAAGAATGGTACACTAAATGGCGATTTAAAATTAATCAATCAAAATCAGTTCATACTACCTTTACTTTAAGACTTCTCCCTTGTCCTGGTGTCTCCCTATATGGAGTACAAATCCCCTCCTATTCTTCTGTCAAGTATCTCGGACTTACACTAGATAGTCGGCTCACGTGGGCTCAGCACATTAAAAATAAACGCTCGTTGTTAAATAGCCGTCTGCGGTTACTCAAATCATTAATCACAAACAATAAATTTTCAAACTTTAATGTTAAACTTTTAATTTATAAATCCCTTTTAAAACCCATATGGACTTACGGCCTTCAGTTATGGGGAAATGCTAAAAAATCCAATACCAATAAAATTCAATGCTTTCAGAATATTGTCTTAAGAAAACTAATCAATGCACCTCCTTATATCTCTAATTATACACTTCATAACGATCTCAACTTAAAAACAGTTCATGAAGAAGCCATTTCCTACTATAAAAGATTCCACAGTAAATTACTCTCCCACTCAAATCCCCTAATAAAAAACCTCTCAACCTTGTCCATACCTGGAGACCCACCCAGACGTTTAAAACGTAAGTGGTGCCGTGATCTTCTTTCTACCAATATCAATTAATAATAATATAATTAAGTCATTGGAAATATAAAATAAAAATTCTAAGAAAATAAAAAATTAAAAAAATCATGGGAAGTATCACTAATGAGTGGTTTCTTCCATCAAAATGTATTCATGTAAATTTTTTTT
>NW_026099572.1:83710607-83785410 GCF_025091365.1 Daktulosphaira vitifoliae
GGCAATCGGAGTGTAGGACACTAACATAACTTATCGTGCATAAATCTATAGTACAGTCGCATCTAACCTAGGTCGTCCTACAGGTGATTGAAAAGAAGTAGGCCACATATCATAAGGTTCTTTGCATAAAGACAAAGATATTATTTGAGATTTCGCGTTGGTATATCCCAGCTACGAAATACAAATAAATCACAGTCGAAATATTATACTAGAAACTAATATTTTACTAATATATATTTATAACTAACATCATACTAAACAACTAAAAGTGTCTCTCCACTTATCGACCAGCTAGTCTGATCTATGCCATAGTGCCGGCAATCGTAGTGTAGGACACTAG
The DNA here is from genome assembly GCF_025091365.1 of Daktulosphaira vitifoliae. Taxonomy (NCBI): domain Eukaryota; kingdom Metazoa; phylum Arthropoda; class Insecta; order Hemiptera; family Phylloxeridae; genus Daktulosphaira; species Daktulosphaira vitifoliae. The sequence goes on from NW_026099572.1 coordinate 83,710,948, forward strand.
TATAATCTATTGTGCAAAGAACTGAAATTGAGCTCGCATCTACCCTAGATCACTATTTGGACGACTGAAAAGACGTAGGCCACTTGGAAATAGTTTGTTGCACAGGACAGTTATGTTGCTTAGAAGTTATTTATTTGCTTTATAAATTATTAAATAATAGATATATTAAGGTAAAACACCATATACAAGGTTAAGAACTATACTACATATATATANACAAGGTCAAGAACTATACTACATAAATATACAAAAGGTTTTTACAAAAGACAGAGTTATAATAAACTTAGACTTCACCTTGGGTAGATTTAATATAGAATTGTATTAGAAAAGTAGTTATACACGTTATATAAAGTAGTTATNTTAGAAAAGTAGTTATACACGTTATATAAAGTAGTTATAGTTAAACACGCGAGTTAATAATAATATAAACCGTATAAATATAACTGCGTACATTAATGCGTAAACGTATACATCGATAATTGTTACATCAACAACATCGTTCATCTCAAGAGAATATCAGGATAGTCAGAGGTAAGTGGAACATTTGTTTACATAATAAGTCTATAATAGATCCTTTACTGAAGAATTTTTTAGTAATAAACAATTAGAATAGGATAAGTCATTGAGAATAAACTAAAATATTTTTATAAAAAACACGATACTTGTGACTCGCCGGAAATTAATGTACGCGTTTCTGTGCAGGAGCTAGGTAGTGACCCTTCTTTGTAATTTCATCTTATTCATACATTAGACGTCTTTACACAAGCATACATACCCCGAGATCCCTTTCTATTTCATTTTATTGTAGTCTATGCCGGGTATCTATAGCCACTTTTACTCTCCATTGGTGCCCATCTTTTTTACACTACGCCCGCTACGATTATTATTTCCTTATTGGCCACCTGTGTTACATTTCTTCTCTTTCACACCCCGAACCCCAAACACATTTAACAACATTCCTTCGCCACCTTATTATAGCCATTTTATTTATTACAAGACTACATACCTACCCTCTTGTCTTCTTTTTGTTTATTACAATTGTTACAATAAATATTATACTTATGAATCATAAAACTTCTAATCAGAATATTAATAAGGAAATAGAAGTTTTTTTACTGTTGGAATAATCCACTGATGTCTTAACATTAAACACTGTTAACAGATTTGCATTATTGCGTTTTTTCTTATGTTCGTGATTTTAATCACTGTTAGATATCATCTTAACTGGTCTCGTATTATGCCGTGTCCAAACTGTGCTACCGTTTTTTAATTTATCAAGACTTGTGATTTCAATTTTACTTTAGTAATAATATATTTACATAAATAATACGTAGTCTATTATTTTTTTATTTCTGAATGGATAAAATAAAAATAATATCTTTGAAAAATATATTTATATGTAAGATCTATTGAAATTTCGATTTCTTTTTATATATTTGTGTAATTTTAAAAACAACCATTTTCATTTTGAGAATAAGCATACTTAAAGAATGTTTTTTATTTAAAAAAATAATAATAAAATTACCACCTTTTTCTGTATGTTCATATTCACTGTTTTTATATCCTACAACATGTATAATATATAAATAAAAATTACAAAGACAAAAAAATTTCCTGTGTAAGTTACAATAATGTTCATATAATTGAACATGGTTATAACTTATTATCAAACTTTTGATATATTCGATTAAAAAAAAATGTATCATATTAAAATTATACAGTAACACAATTATGAAATATATTAAAATAATAATAAAAATGCATAATAATAAATGAATAAACAATTTTAGGACTAAAAGTTTTATTTTAACTATAATCATTTTATTTAAGATAAAATAAAAAAATATACAGCTATTGCAATTAATTCTAAAGTAAAATATAGAAAACCCTACTTATAAAATATTATTTAAAAAACTAAAATACTAAATATATTAAAACTCATATATTACATAACTATATTATTATGGATATTTAATTTTTATGATAAACATGAAATTTTTTATACATACCAACTATCTTGTATGAACTTTTCGAACAACTTGGGTTGATTATAAAAACAACAATTACAAATAAAAGAACCATTATAATTGAATTTGATGGTAGCATATTTTCTTTTTTTTTTAAATAATTTTTGTTTAGCTCTATAGTTTTGTTAATAACTTTTTTGTCTTAGAGATCATGAGAAACTGTTTAAATACTAAAATATCAGGTCATTAGTCCAGTAAATAACATATAAAATAAAATAACATAATAGTAATAAAGTAAACATGTATCTAATATATTATTATTTTGAAAATATTTTTGAAAATCTATAATGGATTTAAGAAAAATATTTGTCGACTTTTGACATACTAAAAAGAACAAAGTTGAAAACAAGAATATTCAAAACAAGTCACCAATCAACATATTTTCTTAAAAGTACCCATTAATCATTATATTTGATAAAATCGTCGTATTATTATCATTATTTATTTGAGATTAAATATAATAATATAATAGTGATGATATCAATTATATAAAGAAAGCACAACTATCCGCTATCTTCTTTATTGAAATAGTAATTTTTGTTTGTTGTTTATGAAAAATTTGTATAAATAGGTTAGCGTAAATAATTTTTACATAATTATTCATAATAATGTTATTCAACAATGAATAATATTAATTCTAGCATATTTAGCATGACTTATCATGTTATAGCTGCCTTAAGATCAACTAATTGAAATTGATTAATTAATATTATATTATTACTATTCCATATATTATTAAAGCGATTTTTATTTCCTTAGTTTAAAAGATAAATTATGATTTTATATTAAAATATTTAAAAGAACCATTGAAGTCTAATAATTGATCAAAGTATTGATATCTTGTCCTGATATTATCATAATGATAGATTATTTTAATCACCATTATCATTTTCAAAATTATTAATATTCTTGTGAACAATGAACAAAAAGTAACATTAATTTTCTCGAAAAGTCCATCACTGCAATAACAAAAATAAACCAAACAAATTAATTTCACTAATACTTATCTTTAGTATAACAATAACAATATTACAGTCGACCCATTGCCATCTGATTTTTTTGGCAATAATGATTAGCAAACAAACGAACAATGCATTAAATGCATTAGATCCTTAAACAATGTTTTACTCTGCTCAAAAAGGTTTTATTTGAATATTTTTACTTCTCCCAACCTTTTTTCCTAACGCGTACACTATTGAAAATAATTCAATGAATAATTAAAACTAAAAAACGAATGAAAATAATAATAATAATAAAACATCTAAAGCCCCTTTAATTTTTATTTTAGCTGAATTAATATATTATATTTTTTGTCTTAAAATAAATCAACTAACACTGCAGATTTTCATTGTAAAAGTTTAACTAAAGGTTATCGTAAACTTCAAACAATAGTATTGACTTTTATAGAACAGTATCATTTATCCACAATAGAATATTATTTCTTTACATCTTATCAACTAGAAAAATAAAAAGTGTTTTGTGACATTATTAAAATTTTACATCTTACAACTTATATAGCCTATATCAATGATTAACTTTCAAATAAGGTGTTTTCCACTAGAAATATAATGTCTATCCTTTATAAATTCTTTACACATTTGAACAAGTCTTCTTCTTCTTTTTCCTCGTCTTAATCTCAACTATTTGATGTCAGCCACTCTTATTCTAAACTTCTACTTGGCACGATCTCCCACATCATCTACGCTCACATCAGTGGTCCTCATATCGCATTTAATTACATCCCTCCATCTCTTTTTTGGTCATCTTCTATCTACTTCCTTCAATATTATATTCAATAACTGTTTTACAGCTTTACATTTGAACTAGTGTTTTGAAAATTATTAATACTTTAATATAATCATTTATATTTTGTAAGTTGACTAAGCATAAACAGAGTGATTTATTGAGAATAAGACATTTATTTTCTTGGAAACTGTTAAAAATTTTAATTTTCGTAAAGGAAAATATTGTTTGATTCAAAAAAACTACAATAACATGTAATTAAATTATTGTTTTTTTGCCGCTTCAGGGATAACCCAATTTAATTTTCTTCGATAAGAACCACAATTTGTAGTTTAAAGATTCCATAGAAAAAAAAATTACCAAAAATTTTTTTATTGATTCTTCGGATTCTTCTTTTACTACTTGTTTAAGTAAAGCAAATTTTGACCAATTTACTAATGATAATTTGCTGTTTTGCATACATTATTAGTGATTTAAAACTTCAACAAATTAAAAAAATTGTTATATTCCATCAATTATTTCAATTGACTAAAATATAAAGAAAAAAAAAGTATTTTATTTTAATAAATTTAGGTTTATGTAAATTTTGTAAGTACTTAATTTTTTTAAATACATATTTTTAAAGGAAATGTTTTCATAAAATCACATTAAATTTTATTAATAACAAATGAAACTGAATTTTATTTCTAAAATAAAAAATTATAAACATTAAAACTGAAAATTAAAAATTAGTTAATTCGGGGTATGGACTAGGGTACGTTATATCTGACAGCAATTAATGGTATTTTGGTCCCGCTGTTTTATTCTTTTTCATTGATACCACAGCCTCCGATACCTCTTTCTCACTAATTAAATCTACCAGTCCCTAATTCCACGAGAATCCTCTAATGTCAAATTTAGATACTCCTCATTCAGTAATTTTTCAAAATACTCTTTACACTTTTTTTTCACATCATCATCAATCGAGAGTACACTATTATCAACACTATTTATACGCCTTATATGATGATAATCTTTAGTCCTTTTCTCCCTTACTTTTTCAAGTCTTACTTTTTACCCTTACTTTTTCATAGATTTTTTTCTCACCTTCCTTCTTACCCTTACTTTTTCATAGATTTTTTTCTCATCTTCCTTTGTTTCTAGCCTATCATACAACTCATCATACCTCTTTAACTTCGCCTTACTTACTGAACACTTGGCTTCTTTGTACTTCTTGAAAAATGGAGAAGAGCCAACACCGATCTAACGGCAATTTCAAATCGATAACGGCCAGTCTTTTGGGAGGGATCAATACCGATAAATAATTCGATTTTAATTATATTTATTCTCTTTTGTCGCCTTATCTAGCGGTCGGTGGCAAAACTAATGAGTGGTTGACATCGCTGTGTCAGGAAATGGTTCTTTCGTGCGATAAAATAAATAAGTAAAAAAAATAAAAAATTATAAACGGTCCACCTTCGAATTTGAGACGTTACAGACTAATAAAGATTAGAACAATGAAACTTTCCTTAAACACATTTGTATCAAAACATTTAATTTTTTATCACTATCAGATTTTAATTAAATAATATCCTCTATGGCAGATATAACTGTATTGCGTTATTATTAATTAAAATGTATAACAAAACATTGTAGTGTCCTTTTGTTGAACAATTAAATAAGTTTAGCCATTCTTAATTTTAGGTTTTTATTTTTTAATAATGTATCAATAACATTTTTATTACAATATTGTTCAAATTTTATAAAAAATAATGGTAAATTTTTTTGCAAAAATATTGAAATAGAACTTATTTGAAATATTTTGTTAATCTTTACAGTCTAGCAATAAAAAAATAAGTATTTTCATTTAATTTATAAATTTGTTTTTGTCAATTTAATATGTTTAAACTCAGTATTAAATATTAAAAAATAAAAAATTAACTTAAATTTTAAGAGCTAAAGTAAAATCCTATTTTATGATGATAAACTAAAAGTATAGTGAAAATATATATAAATTATATAGGGGATTTTTGTACAATAGTATTTTATATAAATGAATCGCATAGCTAAAAATTTTACATAATATAAATTAAATCATAGGTTTCTTTGGACGGCAGAAAAAAGAAGTTGTGTACTAATTTGCCATAAATTATAAAATATTATTTGACAATCATTATCTATGTTGTAATTATGTACAGTCTTTACATTTTAAAATCAGACGTCTTTTTACTATTTAGTGTCAATAAAGAAATTATATCAACAATTTTTTCATAAAAACAATGTGCTTACGTCAATTTTACATACGGCTGTTCATATATTCTGATTAAATACAATAACTGAATATGTACTCTATTATGAATAGCAAATTAGAAATTTCTAACTATGCAAAAATTGAATACAGCTGTCGTAACTCAAAAATTAATAAAATATTGAAAAAAGTTTATTGTTGAGTGAATTAAAGTGAGAGGTACTTTTGATTCGTATTGTAATTCGAGGGTTATAAAATAAGAATATAAATATTTTTATAGATTTAAAAATCTTACCTGATAATTTTTCTTCAGTTGTTATAATAACTTCAGTGATAATAAATACCCTTAAGGATGTTTCAAAAAGAACGCTGTATTTGAAAGTGCTATAAAATTAATTTACTTTCATAAAAAAAGGAAAAAAAAATCATACTATTCGATTCAGAAGTTCTTGAGGTTTAAACATGAAAAACAATATCGAATATATGCCTCCCCTACTAGTCTTGTACGCAATAACTCTGTCTATGAAATTCACCATCATTCAATCACACATATCTGCATCGATTTGACCAAAAACACGTTGAATTTCACGCTTGAGTTCCGTCATATTTTTAGGTTTGTTTTCGTAGACTTGTGACAGTGTAACCCCACAAAAAAAATTCACATGATCGAAGTGGAGACTTGATCTCCCCGCGACGAGATTAGTCGGTCTGGAAATCTCGGACGAAGGAGTGCAATTGTTTCTGCTGAAGTGTGGCACGTTTCACCATCATATTGGAACCAAAGGTTATCTATGTTCATTTGATCCAATTGAGGCCATAGGAAATTAGTGAGCATTGCTTGGTACCAAACTCAACTGAATCACGCACAAAAGCCACATTTGTCTCACTCCGACCACTTCGAGGACGTCCTGGGCTTTTGATGTATTCAACTGAACCACTTGCTTCGAATTTTGTAACTAAACGATGAACAGTTGATTCTTTTGAAGCATTATGATGCCCTAAAATCTTACGTAGTCGGTGAATGGTGGCTGCGAAATTTTCACCGATTCTATAATAAGTTTGAATGACACAAAATTTTTTATTTTGTAGTGTACTTTTCCATGGTAACACAATAAACACAATTACTAAGAACAACTAAATTCGTCGACAACACAAAACCTCAATAATAATAGATATCAAAAATCGCCAGAAGCAATCCTGCCAACATCAAACAAATAAAAAAAAAACCCAGCACAGGGGGGTCGCGGCAGAGTTGTGACATGGTATAGTTGGATCAAGTATAATGATATCTGACAGTGATTTCAATCACTATCAAAAAAAAACGCTTCGATGCAAATCTTTAGATAGTGTTTAATTTAAAAAAAATTGGTGTTTTATTCCAAAAGCTACTTGATCTGCTGGTTCCTTAATATATAAGATATTATACTAAGATAAAGTATGTCGAATGAAAAAGGGTTTATTAAAAAATATTATTTCTCATAAAAAAATTGTGTGGATCCATAAACTTTTCAATAAGTTATAGCATTATAAAGTTAAATATAATATGAATAATAAAATCGAAAATTTTCACACAAAAATAGCATTCGGTAGCCATTTTCGCCGTGAAGAAAAGTCCAGAGGTCAAATTTTTTTTTTTCAAATTAAAGTATATTACATTAGCTTTAATTTAAGATATATATAAAAGTGTCAGACCTTCCGGAACATTTTCAAAAGTTATGTTGAAAAAGTAAATTTTTTGTGAAAAAGTTGTCATTTTAAATCCCCCCCTGTGGGCAGGTTAAGTGTCAGATTTACAAAAAAAATATACCAAATGATAAGTAAAGACATCAAGCATCTATTTAAAAAAAAATTATATTGACATGTTTATTTTTGAAAAAGTTAGAGCATTATTAAGTTAAAAATATAAAAAAAAATTATTTTACAAAAATCGTAATTTTTTATTAACTTTGATGTCAACTTTCACCACGAAGACAAGTCCAGAGGTCAAATTTTTTTTTTTCAAATTAAAGGATATTACATAAGCTTCAATTTAAGATATATATAAAAGTGTCAGACCTTCCGGAATATTTTCAAAAGTTAAGTTGAAAAAGTTCTACTTTGTATATGCATTTTTTATATTTGAAGCACCCTCATATATAGGGAAATAGTCTGATTAAAAAAAAAAGTATATCCAATGAATGATGTATATAAATACTACTTTTATTGAAAAAATTGTATTGATCCATACATTTTTTAAAAAGTTATAGCACTTTAAAGTAAAAAATGTCAATTATAAAATCGAAAATTTTCACACAAAAATAGCATTCGGTAGCCGTTTTCACCATGAAGACAAGTCCAGAGGTCAAATTTTTTTTTTTCAAATTAAAGTACATTACATTAGCTTTAATTTAAGATATATATAAAAGTGTCAGACCTTCCGGAACATTTTCAAAAGTTAAGTTGAAAAAGTTAATTTTTTGTGAAAAAGTTGTCATTTTAAATCCCCCCTTGTGTGCAGGTTAAGGGTTAAATTTATGAAAAAAATATACCAAATGATAGATAAAGACATCAAGCATCTATATAAAAAAAAGTTATATTCATAGGTTCATTTTTGAAAAAGTTACGGCAGTTTTTAGTAAAAAAAATTGAAAAAATTTCAAAAATTAGCGATTTTTAAATTTGTAATTTTTTTGGAGGTTTCCCCCATTTACGGGGAACGAGGGAAATTTTTTCAATTTTGAAGGGTAATGTCTTCGACTAGATACAATTTGTGATCTTTTGACGTATCGTTGAAAGATATCCGTTGGGTGAGAGCTGAGAAAAAGTGGTAACAGAAAAAAAAAAAAAAAAAAAAACACATCATAGTAAAACCAATACCTTCTCAGCTTCGCATCGAAGCTAAAATGTAGCACAACATGAAAATAGTTATTATAAATAATAATTTCTCAAATTGATTAATTTTTACAGAAAATTATAAATAATAAAAAAATTAGAAAGTTAACTTGAAAATATCTAACATAGAACCTTTAAATTTTCATGCCGCAAAATGATAAAGACGCGTTAAAATCATTTTGACGAATAACAACATACAATTGGTTATTGACTAAAATATTTAATTTGATAACACACATGTTTTTCAACAACTATATACTTTCACTTGTAAACGTGAAAAAAATGCAATCGTAAATCATATTTTTATTGATATTTAATAATTCCATTGATAAGGTACAATATCAATTTAACAATATTTATTGATCGATTCATGCTCAAGTACGATCATTAAGATAAACCAAGCAACAATAATCAGACAATTTATGATTATTATGTCTTCGGAATTACACATTGATTAGTTTTTACTGTGGCAAAATGTGCTTCCAAACTCAAAATTGATGCTTTTAAACAATAAAATCTCAAAAATGACTTGTCCAATTTAAAAATTTTAAAAGTATTTTTATTATAAATAAAATTTCCTAACCGAAAATTTAAAAAAAAAGTAATGGTTGCCATTTAAATTTCTTAAGTATGCATTAGGGTTGAACATTAATTCAATTAGCCTCTAAAAAAAAAATTATTAAAAAAATCAATAGCGGCTCAAAAAATCGGTGTTTCCCAACTTATTAAACACCCTGTGGAATTTTAATGTATCAGAGATATTTTTTATTTTTAAGACATAATTATTACATTTGTTTGCTGTATACAAACATAAATTGTTTTTTTTCAGAATTTTTGTTTAACTTTAAATTAACGGGTTTCGAAATTTCTTTGCACATAAGAGCAAACTTTTTAACTCATCTAAATTACGATTTTGAAACATACTAATATATCTAATAATACATGTTTTTAAGCCTTCATCACATTTCGTAATATTTCTTCTTCTAACATATTATTATCAATTCTTTTACATAAATCTATAACATCATAAACAAAAACTACTATTCGCACATCATCTGTCTATCTTTTATTTTCTAATATTGAACGTAAAATAAAACCATGTGTTTCAAATTCGTTCATACATTTTTTTTCTAATTCCATCCATGACAAATTTTCTGAATTAATATTATTATAAAAAGTAAGAGCTGCATCCTGCAAAAAAGCTACTAAATAAAGCGATTTATCTTTTTCTGACCAACCATTGATTTCTGCTACCCTATTGTATGATTTTAAAAATACATCTATTCTCTTATTTTTACTGCCCGAAAACATGAGTGGATTATAGAGTAAATTTCCATACATCTCCATTTTATATATTTATTTACAATTTTTACAAAAATTTTCTTGTATAAAACTTCTTTCTAGTGTAATAAACAAAAAAAAAGAAAGCGGCCAAAAGAATGAGTGAGTTGAAAGAAAATGAGGGGAGGTAAAGATGGTAAGAATAAAGTCGTATCTCGGAGTTTAACTATATTTATTTATTAAATAATAAATATCCCTACCTCATTTATTCCTATTCTTGTTTATTACGTGATTTTTTTTAGAAGTAAGGCATGCAGCAAATAAATATTCGCACTTACCTTTATTTCCTTTAGTAATTGACTGAGTTGGTTTTATGTTGATTTCTTCCTTCAGTGTCAACAGTCATTTATACTGTCTTGCGTCTATTTCGATTAATTAGTCTCTCTGTGTATATTAGACTTAGAAAAAGGGGTTCTCTATAATGGGACCTGCGTCTATTATAATTTGTCACCCTTTTTTTTTTTATTTTCTTTAAATTCCTTTTATGTTATACTGTATTTTTACTAATAATATTTTCGATGAATTCCCTACAGTCGATATCGATATTCTTAAAATTTACTCTGAACTAGTCAAAATATAATTATAAGAATATATCTATCTATATTCAAAATATAATTAACAAGACTGTGGTGGCCCAGCGTTTCTCAGCGTAAAGCCTTGGCTGGCGCGGACACAGTTACTTCACTAATATATTTTAAATATTATTTCAATACACCTTTTACTATCCTTTACGTCAACTGCCTACACGTTACCGAAAGGTAATTGGTATAGTCCTTTATGGCTAGCGGGTACACACGCAGAGAATATTTCCAAGATGTAGTTTCCTATCTTACGGACTATATATTTTATGATGAACTTTATCCGGACTACTAGCTCTAGAACTGGCTTGTCGACGGATATAACGCACTTCAAAAATACTATTTTTATAAGTTTAGTACTACTCTGTACCTCAACTGCCTACACGTTACCGAAAGGTAATTGGCATAGTCCCTTAGGGCTGGCGGGTACACAGGCATAAAGTACAACTACTAAAACTAATTAATTCTAATCACAAATAAGCTTTATTATGAATATGCGATAATGTATAAGGCTATTATGCCTGTATAAATAAAATTACGCTTCTTCACTCTTTTCGGCACATTTGAGGCTGTCCAGAAATGAAGGGCACAATAATATTTAAAATTCTTATATATTACAAACTATGTCTAAATAAATAAAACTACGCTTCTTCACTCTTTTCAGCACATTTGAGGCTGTCGAGAAATGAAGGGCACAATAATATTTAAAACCTTTATATAAAAATAGAGATAATGTCTATTTGTCGTGACAACATTAGATGATAATAAAAATAAATAAAAACTTGTTCCTGTGTAAAATATTAATAAATCATCTAAGATAATGTTCACCACTTAGGATGATACATATAAAAAAAAAACTAAGTCACAGGGACAAAATAATTACTTATACTGACGCAGATTCCATGTAAGAGAATATTTAGAGGGTAGTCGTCGTAGTCGCAGCCGCAGAATATCGTCAAAAGAAGTCCAAAGAAAACCATAGAAGTCCCTTTTTACCAGAAAAAATGGCTTTTTATACGCCGGATGAAGTAAGTCAGCGATCTCTATTGAAATTCCTAAGATGTTGCATAATTATTTGTGATTGGTTAATTGTGATAGAAACCCTGCCGTGGGCGTAGTTAATGAATTGTAGGGGACTGGTTTGAAACATGTGTTGATAAATAGTTATTTTTATTACCCTAAAAGGGAAACATTCCTTAGATGATTTTTGGCTTTATTCATATATATGTGATATTTAGTACATGTGTTAATAATTATACTACACCAGAATACTGTCAAAGTACATTTTATTAAACATTTTTTTTTTTTATTATTATTATTAATTTAGTTTCTAAATACTTTTAAAGAAATTATATAACTCAGCTCTCACGATTTTGTAAACTTTATTTATTCTTATTAAATTTAATATTTATTACATTAATCAAACAAATTAAAAAATATCAAACAAATTAATTTAAGTGAGCGTTCGATTCATTATCAAGAATAATCCCGCTTCACAATCCTCCAAATAAAAAATTATACAAATTGTCAATTGTAGAAATTTCATGTTTAGCTATATTTGGTGTTGAATTTTGACCTGTAAATAAAAATAATGTTTTTATTGTTTATTTTATTTATGAAAATGATAATTGCATAAAAAAGTTATTCACGTTGAAAAAGAGGGTTTTCACTCTCTGTAAAAATGAAAATAACGATTTAGTAGAACATAATAAAATTTTCTTTTGAATAAAATTTATAACAAATAAATAAAAACTGTTAAGTTTAACTTGAAAAACTTACGTTTTTCAGGACATATACACCATCTCTTTTGAAGATTCTCATCATTATCCTGACATTTTTCACAAAACGTATTACCACAAACATTGCAAAAGGCTATAGCCGGTTCCTTTGGACAGTTTGAACATGGAACTAGTTCTGGAATAGCAAAAAACTAATAAATAATAATCATTGAAAAATAACCAGAGATTGTTATTAATTAAGTAAAACTTAGTATGACGAAGTAATTAAACAACGTTAAAATATATTTAATACTTTTGAAACTCGATTTTCGTATAAATTAAAATGTGCAAAATATTAATTATCATTATTATATATTATTATCATTTAAATAACATTATAGAATTGATTGCAGATGTTTTCATAATATTAAATGGATATTATATTATAATTTAATTTATACAAATTTTACAGTACTCTTTTTTTACCAAAGTTATTTGTATTAGAGGTACGCCAAATACAAAATAGTAGATTTTTTCGTTAACTACGTATTGATGATGTTTTAATTAGTTTGTATTAAAAGAGCGTCCAAGTAATTTTTTTTGCGCATCAAAACTTGTCTCAAACGATCACTTGTTTGATAAAAAAAAAACATCCCTGAAAACTGTTTGATAAAAAAAAACATAAATAAATTTGATTACAGAAACTTAAATTCACTCATTACATTTTATAGAAGTTAAAAAATAAAAAGTTTTATAAAAATTTAACAAGTGTACAAAATTACTAATATTTTTACTTACTATAATTTTACTATTTAAAATGTTCACATTGGCATAATCATGGGCGGTACAGGTGTCCTATCTCACCATAAAAATAATTGTGTAGCAAAGGTATATTTTTTTTCGTTTAGAGTGCAATTTGAAAACTTTTTTATGTATATCCCCTCAAAACGAAACCCTAATTACGCCACTCAAGACATTATAATATATATACATATAATATTTATTACATTTATACATTAAATGTATAAAATTCAAAATAAATGTTATTTTGATTTTAATTTTAAAAGTTGATTATTTATGTTTAATACATTAGAAAACTATACATTTTTTTTATAAATATAAATTAATTCACATCAATAATAATATTTAAAAAGACTTTAAATTTTTATCATTCGTATATTTTATATTTATTATGATAAAATAATGGCATAAAAATAATTTTAATTATGTTTACAGAATTAAAAATAATCTGTATTGTTTTTTTTTCAAGATTTCAATATATTATTTCATTGAAATTTACGTAAATTTAACCCATTTATAGTTTACAGTAAAAAATCATCTTTAAATATAATTAAAATAATAATAACACTGTTTTAATACTTTTATTAAACATAATGCGTCGTTTAGGTAAACTGACGAACACCATACAACAAAAAAAATAAAAGAGTTAAGTTTATGTGGGTAGATTCCACTTTCAGATTAAGGTATATCTTTATATACGCATATATATCTCTATATTCTTATGCTTATGGGTACCGTTCCGCACAAAAACCGTAAAGACTGGTTCCACAATCCGCGTTAAAACGAACAGAATAAATCTCGTGCACAGCGAAAAACCAATTACCGTGTCCGTCGTAAAAACAGCACAGACAAGAAAAAACACACACACCAGATGAGGTGTACGTCGGATACCGAACAGAACGCAATATCAGTAATCCATATTCGGCGGCGGCCTTATCTCGGTGTCAAGGGCGGGGAGACAACCGATTGTCATATTAATAGCTGGACGGCTGATATCGAGAGAGACACGGGCGAGCGCCAGCCTAGAGCAAAAGGCTGTCAAACATATACATGAATACACACAGGCACGTAACCAGAAAATGTTTATTGGAGGGGCCAACAATTTTGGGCCCTTGTATCATTTTCCATAATTTGTTTTCCATGAAAAGCTTGTGGGGGGGTCCCTCCACTCCTCCTTAGACAGTATCCTATTCTATGAATCTTACAAGTTCAAAATTTGTGTTTATTTTTAAAAAATTGGTGGATTATTCCAAAAGCTACATGATCTGCTGGTCTATTTTTGAATCGTCCGTTCGTCGAACGTATACGTTCGTTGAACGGACACGTTCCTCAAAATACGTCCAACGAACGGACACGTTCCTCGAACGTTCATGTTCGTCAAAATACGGTCAACGAACGGACACGTTCCTCGAACGGTCACGTTCGTCAAACGGATTCTATTGTTCCATTAGGTATACGGCCTTTTAGGTATTGTTCGATGAACATATATGTTTTACGATTGTTTGCAATCTATTGTAATAACATAAATAAATATTTTGAAAATTAAATTCATACAGCTTGATTTTTAATATTTTAATATTTATTTTTAATTAATATAATACTTTTTAATAACAATAATTTATTACTAATACATACATTTATAATTTGCTAATTTAATTTATGTGATGTGAATTTATTCTAAGTAATTCGCTAAAACTATATAAATAATTTAATTACACAAATTCTAACAAAAATGTATTTACAATTGCATACAAGTTAAATTAAAAATGATTAATACACTTTAAAACAACAATACTTAAATTTTCGAAAATAAAGTGTTACATATATTTTATTTTATTTATTCATTTTAAGATTAATTGATATAATTTATAAATTATGTTACATATAAATAAATAATAAATTTAATAAGATTTTAGTTCTTAATTGGAAAAAATGACACCCTAGGTCACGGTCTACTCCTAAATACGCCACTGTTTTGAAAAGTTGTTAACATAACAAACANATAGAGTAATATCAATTCTTCACAGTTGGGACCTCAATGGAAACCTCCTAGAATTCATAAAAAATTTTCTAGACAATCGTAAGTTTTGTGTAAAAATCAATAACCACCTATCTTCCTCTCATGACATCGTTAATGGACTACCTCAAGGGTCTGCACTCAGCGTGACTCTTTTCTTAGTTGCCATAAATGACATCTGTAAAAACCTCCCAAAGCCCGTGAAATACATTCTTTTCGCCGACGATTGCAATATTTACTGCAGTGGGTCTCAAATCGAAACAACCTCTCATTTCCTTCAACTGTCACTGAACGCCCTCACCAAATGGTCAACAGAATCAGGTTTTTCGTTCTCTCCATCTAAAACACAGTGTATCATCTTCAATAAAAGGAAAAAAGACCCTCTACCTCTTATCACTTTCATGAATACCCCTCTGACATTTACCAGCAATATTCGAATTCTGGGTCTCACGTTCGATGACAAACTAAGCTGGCGCCCTCACTTGACAAAACTCAAAGCAGACTGTTTATCTAAAATGAAAATTATAAAAACAATCGGTAACAATACATGGGGATCTGAGACAAAAAGTCTTCTCAGGATCTACAAGTCTCTTATTCTCTCGGTACTCGATTATGGTGCTATAATCTACAGTTCTGCAAAAAGTAATACTCTCGACACCATTAATCCTATACACAACCAAGGTATACGTCTGGCAACTGGTGCTTTCAGGACTAGCCCGGTAGATAGTATCTTGTGTAATGCTGGTGAACTGCCTCTTGAACTTAGACGTCATACTCAGATACTAAAATTCATATCAAGAATCAAAAGTATGCCCAATCATATAGCCAGTAAGATACTCCATAATCCTCTCCCCCACAACTCTTCCAACTACAGGAATACAATTTTTGAATATTTCAAAATTACCAGTGAAAATCTCGACCTCCAAACTCAAACATTGAGCAAAGTACAACTCCCGTCGCCCCCTTGGCTCTGGTCTCCGGATATCAACACTCAACTTACCAACTACTGCAAACACTCTACTAACAGCACTATCATCCGCAATCTTTTCTCGGAAATAATGTCCCAACAATACTCCAGCAGTACACACATATACACTGATGCATCCAAAAACTCTAATGGAGTGGGTTTTGCAACAATCATAGGTCATGAAAATCATAAATTCTCACTTCCTCCTAGCACCAATATATACACAGCTGAAGCTTATGCCATCTTTGAAGCTCTGAAAATCGCCTCCTCCTTAAATTCAGATTCTTTCACCATCATAAGCGACTCTTTGAGTGCTTTAATATCTATCTCAAATCCATACCCCAAGAATGAACTAGTACAACACATCCAAAAACAGATATCTACCTCTAACAAAACTTTCTCTTTCATGTGGGTCCCCTCTCACGTCGAAATTTCTGGCAATGAAAGAGCAGATAAATCTGCAAATGAAGCCACACTTCCTCAAAATGCCTTAGAAATAAACCTAACTACATCCTCAGAATTGCTGGACATCATTAACACCAAAATCTCTGACACATGGCAAACTAAATGGAACAGAGTCCCGCTATCAAATAAACTGAGAAACATCAAGCCCTCCATAAAAAAATGGATTTTTCCCTGTAACCTCAAAAGAAGGGACGAGGTCATTATAACCCGGGCTAGAATAGGCCACACTCATCTCACCCACTCATTCCTCATCACCAAGGATCCTGCTCCACTATGTGACGCATGCAACGAGGACCTGTCGATCGACCACATTGTCACTAGATGCCCAAAATACGCTGCAGCTCGGAAAATATTCAAAGATTCGTCTTCTCTCCAACTTGCTCTCAGTGAAGAAAACACAGAAGCTATATACAAATTTTTTTATCTTATACATTTAAACAATAAGTTGTAAATATTCATAACTTTACATTGTAATAACTCTCTGCAGGCTAATAACCTAAGCTGTTGAAGCCTTATCATTAATAAAAAAAAAANCCTAAGCTGTTGAAGCCTTATCATTAATAATAAAAAAAAAAAAAAATCAAGAATTTTCACACGAAAATAGAAGTCGGTAGCCATTTTCACCACAAAGACATGTCCAGAGGTCAATTTCTTTTTTTCAAATTAAAGTATATTACATTAGCTTTAATTTAAGATATATATAAAAGTGTCAGACTTTCCGGAACATTTTAAAAATTTAAGTGGAAAAAGTTAATTTTTTGTGAAAAAGTTGTCATTTTAAATCCCCCCCGTTGGCAGGTAAAGGGTCAGATTTATAAAATAAATATATCAAATGAAAAATAACGATATAATGCATCTATATAAAAAAGTTATGGCAATTTTAAGTAAAAAAAATTTTAAAAATTTCGAAAATTAGCGATTTTTAAATTTGTAATTTTTTTGGAGGTTTCCCCCATTTACGGGGAACGAGGAAAAATTTTTCAATTTTTGAGGGTAATGTCTTCGACTAGATACGATTTGTGATCTTTTGACGTATCATTGAAAGAAATTGATTCAGTGAGAGCTGAGAAAAAGTGGTAACAGACACAAAAAAAAAAAACACATCTTAGTAAAACCAATACCTTCTCAGCTTCGCATCGAAGCTAAAAGAAACAAATTAAAGATAAGATTTATCAAAAAAATTTTCATAGAGTATACTCTATTGAATTTTGTAATCAACTAGATTCTAATCAATGCAGATACTTCGTAGTTTGTTATCATTTGTTGGACCAGAGTTAAAAAAATTTACCTACAACCACGTTTGGAGTAATTGCTATTCCAACGTCTAGAACGTTATCTTTTTCAAATAACGTTTTCTATGAATATAAAAATGAAAATACAGCCATGATAATAACTGTATTACTCAAAAGTAATCACAAATTAATAATAATTTCAATGTATATAAGGCCTAGCACGTTTTTTAAATTCATAAAAATAATTGAATTTTAAATTTGGGGGGGCCGGCCCTGGGCCACATTAAATCTAAGGGGGGCCAGGCCCACCCTTGTCTATGTGCCTGAATACACAAAGTGTTCAGTAAATAAGGAAACAGTTTAACTGTTACACACAATGAGAACGATAGAAACCCGTTTCTTTACTTACTGAACAAAATATATATTAAAATATATTTAAACATGTTAAAATAAAATATAATTATATATGAAGAGATAAAATATCGGAGAACATATTATTAAATTAATTTTAAAGATTAACCTACTGTGCAATGCCGGCTATATTTTCTTTAGTATCGGCAATTTGCGATTTGTAACCCTTTTGTTTGTTTAATAAATACGATTGACCATACGTATTTTTGGGCATGCCTTAGCGGAAGGAAAGGAAAATATAAAATTGTGGAAATTGAGCCTTACAATATACTATAGATAGAAAGAAAAACAACATATATATATATAATCACAATCTGATATTTCCGTTATGATAGAAAAATAATAATAAACAACAAGAACCAATCATAAAATGAAATTAGCACAAATTACTAATAAAATAAATAACATATATATCCCCTTTCTTATAACTAATACATATATTATGTGGACTGTATCCGTTAAAATAAACAATAAAAAAAATTCTTAGTAATTACCCACTGCCGTTTGAAGATGATGAACATTGGAACACATCAGATGCAGGGAAGGCAACAAAAAAACACCGTGACATATAACAAGCCGTTGAGCAGCTCAAATTGAACAATGTGGCGACAAGGCAATACTCGACCCAAAAGAAACCTTGCGACGATATTACCGAAACGGCCGACTAATTGAGCGCGAATGAATTCTTCAGGACCACTGCCACACACACAGGGACCGGTCTAAACAGAAGCGCCGCCGTACCGTTACGAAGGTGGTGGTTTTTTAGTGGGAAAAAACATTGAAGGTCGCGGCGTATATTATATAAAAAACGCGGAATCTCCGGAATACTAGAAGGCTACAGAACAAAAAAAGATAAAAAACAAATTGCGTTGTGTCAGCGGCATACCCGTTGTGACAAACACGAACGTGTATGATGTGATCGACTGACCTGCTCTCCCTCACTTACCGTGTTTTCATATTAAATTAAATGTATCGCATCACCTCACATTAATGTGTATCTAACACCTACCTTTATTTTTTATTTGTTCACGTATTATTTTAAGATTCGATTTTGCATCATTTGCATTCATAACTCTTAAAAGTGTGAGCAATATAAAACAAAAAGAACATAATTTTACAAAATGTAGACTCATATTCAATCACAACTTTTTACTAATTAATATTGAATTAATTTTAATAATACAATTGAATCTCTACGATTTGGTCTTTCAAGTAAAAATTAACACTCATTCTAATTTTATTGAATAAACAAATTTTTTTTAATTTTATTTGTTTATGTAAATAAATAATTTAGTATTATATTGTAATAAATTAAGTTTTAATAATAAAATTTTAACAAATATCCCTAAGAAGTAAAATGTATACACGTGATACATTTATCATAAATCATTCAATAAATATAAAATTGAAAACTATATTTTTTTTAACATACGTGTATATTTCTTTATTTGTCAGTTATTAATTACTTATTAGCATCATCCTTTATATCTTATAAAGGATATCGATTTTCTTTTTTTTAATCGCAATATACGATAAGAAAATGACGGATCAATATCAACTTTTAAATTAGTACTTAACTTTTATTAATCTTTATCTGTATGGAAGGAACAGAACAAAGGATATAAATAGTCATACTCACACCACTAACTTAGTTTATACATAAACTTTTATTAAATCATACTATATATTAAGCAGTGGCATAGGCAGAAGTTGTGTTTGATTGGGGCCTAAAGACCTGTTACTAGCTTAAAGTCATATAATATAAAAAACATTTAATTTTTACATGAGGAGAATAATACAACATTAAAAATGAACAATTAAATATTTTGCTGACTATTTAAGTAAATTCCATCCGATAAAAAAATTTACTTTATATCCAACCTTAATATATTGTTATTAAGCTTCGCCTAGCTGGGGTTCCACTCAGGTGCGTCATTTGGAGAGGGTCAGGATGTGCAACCTCACCCCTTACTTTAAAAACAGTTCCTATTGGCCTGCATTAATAATGCGACAATTTTAGCTTTGATGCGAATCTGAGAAGGTATTAATTTTACTATGATGTGTTTTTTTTTGTGCCTGTTACCACTTTTTCTCAGCTCTTACCGAATCAATTTCTTTCAATGATACGTCAAAAGATCACAAATTATATCTAGTCGAAGACATTACCCTCAAAAATTTTAAAAATTTCCCTCGTTCCCGACTTTATTTTGTCTTCATGGTGAAAATGGCTACCGTATGCTACTTTTGTGTTAATATTCTCGATTTTATATTTTGCATTTTTAACTTTATAACACTATAAATCTTTGAAAAATTTATGGATCAATACAATTTTTTTATGAGAAATAATATTTATATTTCCCTTTAATTCGTCACACTTTTTTTTTAATCGGACCATTTACCTTAATACAGGGGGAGTTCAAAACATAAAAATGCATAAAGATAGTAGAACTTTTTCAACTTAATTTTTGAAAGTGTTCTGGAAATACTGATACTTATATATATCTTAAATTAAAGCTTATGTAAAAAATGTTAGACTTTATTTTGTTTTCACAGTGAAAATGGCTATCGAATACTATTTTTGTGTGAAAATTCTCGATTTTATTTTTTTAATTTTTACCTTTATAATGCTATAACTTTTTGAAAGATGTATGGATCAATATAGTTCTTTTTTTTATAGATGCATGATGTCTTAACCTATCATTTGGTATATATTTTTTATAAATCTGACTTTTTATCTGCCTACAGGGGGGGATTCAAAATGACAACTTTTTCACAAAAAATGTACTTTTTCAACTTAAATTTTGAAAGTGTTCCGGAAGGTCTGACACTTTTATATATATCTCAAATTAAAGCTAATGTAATGTACTTTGTTATGCAAAAAAAAAATTTCGGACTTAATTTTGTCTTCACGGTGAAAATGGCTACCAAATGCTATTATTATGTGAAAATTCTCGATTTTATTTTTTACATTTTTAACTTTATAATGCTACAACTTATTGAAAAGTGTAAGATCAACACAATTTTTTCATGAAAAATAATATTTTTTAATAATCTCTTTATCATTCGACATACTTTATCTTAATCAGGATATTAATAAGGAACTAGCAGATCATGTAGCTTTTAGAGTAATCCACCAATTTTTTAAAATTAAACACTATCTATTTTTATACATCAATTCAAATTTCAAAAATATTGTATTTATTTATTTATAATTTTAACGGCCTTAGCCCTTTTTACAATATCAGATTATTTAACAATTTCATAAAATAATATCACTATAAATACAATTCACAACGAACCAATAGAATATTTTAAATAATATATTGATGAAACTAAGGTTAATCTTATATTAAATAAATAATTACCAGGTGGCTAAATATTAATTACCGTATATTTTATACACTATATGTATATACATAGAATGCCAAAAAACAATGTCACGACTGTTCTCGGGCTAGATTAAAGATAATATGTTAATAATGATTCATCAAGGTTAGTGGCCGCTGGCCTGGACCGGTTCACGCCGCCAATCGGCCACTCCGTATGGCGCGACCTGCAAGACGTAAAGGGGAAGCGCCGCAATCTCCATCCAGTGGTAAAGCTGGTGTCGCAATGCGACCGCGACAATATAAAAAAAATTACCGTTCTAAAGTACAAAATAAGAAAAAGGAAATTGTTAACAAGATAACATATGTGGGTTCTGACACGACTTACGTCGCAAAAATGTGGTCGACACTGGTTTTGAGGGTAGAGACCCGTGAGCCGTTTATTAAATGAGCGACAACACATTATTTTAATAAAAATAAAACAAACTGAAAAGATAAACACAGTAATAATAATCTTCGCATAATATCGCGGCACTTTTGCTGGCATCGACAACGCGATGTCCGGCGTAATCCTTGGACGGCAAAGGGTTAGCAGCGTTCTAGGCGACGGTGGGCGGGTGCGGATCGGTTGGTCGACGTTGTCGCTTTCACAACGGGCGGAAGACTCCCGCACCATTTGCGGCGGGTTGTCGTCGGCCGTGCGGCATTCGCTGGACTTTGCACCGTAGAGTATAACACGCGGTATTGGTCAGTTAAATACTCATAGTAAGGCGACGGCTGATAAAGGTGGCATGAAACGCGGTGCATCGTGTATAACGAAGCGACGCGGGCCGTTTCAGTTCATATTTGCACTATTTAAAATTCTTCTAATCGGCTCACTTTGTAAGTAATTTGTAGAACTAATTTGGATGAAGAAAGGAAAATGGGAACGAGAATTTCTCTGAGGAACTTTAAAATTAATTAACTGCAAAAGATACATCGAATCAATAATACCATCCAGCAATTCATTTAAAAATTTAATACCTGCAGCAATTCTGCAATCTGGCAACGACGTCAAATTAAGTTTGCTTGCCACTGGAGAATAATTATGAGGATCATGCTGGATACCCAAAATAAATCTAACATGCCTCAAAATTCTCCGTTGCACCCTTTCAATCCGATGAAGAATGAGGATTCCAAACAATAGAACCATATTCAATAATTGGCCGGATCAATGAAGAATATAAAATTCTTAAGGAAGAATTTAGTTTTGATTTATCTGCTAATTTAATTACAAAGCCGAGCTTTTTAAACGCTTTACAGCACACCATTTCTATATGAGATTTAGGGTCCAATGTTTTACTGAACTTATTATCATGGTTCAATAAACAAATATTATACGGTTTATGTTATTATTAACTCGTGTGTAACTACTTTTGTAGTACAATTCTATATCAAATCTACTCAAGGTGAAATCTAAGTTTATTATAACTCTGTTTTTTGTAAAACCCTTTTGTATATTTATGTAATATAGTCTTTAACCTTGTATATGGTGTTTTACCTTAATATATTTATTATTTAATAATTTATAAAGCAAATAAAGAACTTCTAAACAACATAACTGTCCTGTGCAACAAACTATTTCCAAGTGGCCTACGTCTTTTCAGTCGTCCAAATAGTGATCTAGGGTAGATATGAGCTCAATTTCGGTTCTTTGCACAATAGATTATACTAGTGTCCTACACTCCGATTGCCCGCACTGTGGCAGAGATCAGATTGGCTAGTCGATAAATGGAGAGACACTTTAGAGAACGCTTATAATTAGTTGGAGTATTAACTATGATATTATTGTGCTAGTACTCTGTCCAGCCAGGATGTGGCGCTTCAATAAGTAATAGAACACAATGCAATCTAGTCATGTAACCTTTTAGTATGTTTATATATATAAATGTATATAAAAATAAATAAATAAACACCAATATTTTATATGTGTTAGAATATTTATATCACCAAAAGTATTTGACCGAAAATAAGATGTATAATATTTTCAGTAATTACGAAAGAGGGTAAAAATAGTGCAGATTTTATATAAAAATTGTAACTACGAATGAAACATAAACTCACACACATTCACTTTGTGTATCTTGGTTGAGAGTTCCAGAGAGCCATAGAGATGCAGAGATAGAATGGCAAGGCAGTGTTCGCTAAAGGGATGTTCAGAAACCGTGAAAGAATCACGTAGTAAAAGAACCACCGTAAGAGAAGCGAAGCCCGTAAAGGAACCACCCGAATTTGGGGGAAAATGGCCTTTTTATAGCCCGCAAAACTGGTTTAGCGATCTCTGGTGAGATTCTTGAAATATTTTTTGGCTGTATTTGATTGGTTAATGTGATAGAATCTTTTACGCGGGCGTTTTATGGAATGCGTAAGAGGGTGGTTAAATCTTGTGTAAAGGTATTATTTTATTATTCATCTTATCCACGGGGGAACACTGATTTGGTGATATATTTTATTAAATATAAGTATTAATTATTACATGTATTAAAATGTGATACTACATAGACTTGTGACAGTGTAACCCCACAAAAAAAAGTCACATGATCGAAGTTGGAACTTGATCTCCCCGGGACGAGATTAGTCGGTCTGGAAATCTCGGACGAAGGAGTGCAATTGTTTCTGCTGAAGTGTGGCACGTTGCACCATCCTGTTGGAACCAAAGGTTATCTATGTTCATTTGATCCAATTGAAGCCATAGGAAATGGCCTCAGTTGAGGCAGTTTTTGGTACCGAACTCAACTGAATCACGCACAAAAGCCACATTTGCCTCATTCTGTTATGCATATCTTCTGTTAGTGTGAGTCACAGACATAAAAAAAAAAAAAAAAAAAAATCATAGTAAAATTAATACCTTCTCAGCTTCGCATCGAAGCTAAAATGGCGACATTTTCATATTCGGCGTTCTTTTTGAAACACCCTTATTAATTTATCATTTTATTAATAAAATGATAAATAAAGTAACACAAATTTAAGTTTTAGTTCACATATCGAGCACGTAAGAACTTGAACAATAATGATCGAAATATCCACGTATCGTTATGTATCCAGAGCACAAAATGAACAGCCCGGAATAAGGGTTTGCTCTGGCTATTTATAATATTTTTTCACTCCCAAAAATCATCATTTTCTAATTCTTACAGTAACTGTTTATTGATAAATAAACCTAAAATACAGATATTATTACAGATGAATAGAATTGTCGTACGTCAGTAGTGCCCCAACGTAGACACAAAAGTTTTACACAAATTAATTAATGTTTTTGTATTTATATTTTGACGACGAGTTCGACGTTCGAGCTCTTCTCGAGTTCTTCCGTTGGATAAACTGATTAGCCCCAATCCCTCAAATTAGTGAACTACTAAAGGGGTAGAATTTAGACCCGTAAGCACAGTCTAGCTCAAAAGTAGCAGACTGAATGATGGCTCCTTGTCAGCCACCAGCACAACTACCTTTTTACTATACCCACTAAAGGACGGTTAAGCCCAAACACTAGCCAGCTCGTTCACTAATTATCAAGATTGACTAAAGGACCAGTAGTCCAACCTTGACTCTAGCCGCACACACACACACAATTCTAAGAGCACGGTGAATATAAAATATTTGCGCTAAGTCCAAGTTTTTTTAAATAGCTATTTTATTTAAGAAACGTATTAAACACAAAGCCAAATATAATATAAAAATTTAACACAAAAATTAATTAAATCTTACAAAAATATAAAGTTACTCTTACACCAATGACCTAACCAGTAACTCGACGTTTCTTCGGCAAAACGTCCAGTCTCGTCTTGCCCAGTCCCCCTATACTTTTCATGTTTCTATTTTATATTCTTTTTCCCACCATTATTAATTTGATTACCCTGCATTTCCCTTTTATATGGAATTATTATATTGCTTAAGAGTTCAAAAATTGCTAACTACTATTGTAAAGCTTATATTATACTAAAATCAACGTAATTAAATACTTCCTCAGATATTTACTATAGAATATAAATATTTTTGACATTTATATATAACATTGACATAGTTTTTTACTAATAAGACCAGGATTAATACAATACATTTACTTGAAGTGCTTGAGGATATATCCATTTTTACAGTTGAGTTCTGACGTTTCGGACTCATTGCAGAGTCCATCTTCAGAGTGATGGTTGCTAGTCGGTGGCTGCAACTATACTGGCCAGTATACTGTACTGTATAATGATATATATTATTCTTAAATATTAATAATAATAAATATTAAAAAAAAAAGGAAAAAGTTATATCATAAATATAGTGATAATGAATAAAATTATAGTAATAAAATGTTAGTGTGGTATAATATGGAAGGCTCAGAAGCTAATCAGTGTAAGTCACTTCTCTGTGAAAACTGAGTTAGGTAATTCAACTTGCGCTCAAAAGTTGAAACTTTCACCAGGCAAAACGCCTAAGTCGATGCTTTACAATTTAAGATACAGATATAGTTTAAAGTCTCTCTATTTTACTATAACAAGTTTTGAAAAATCCCAATTATCTCATTTTCTATATTTAGTGACTTACACTGATTGGCTTCTGAGCCCTCCATATAATAGTAATTATAATAATAACAGCATGGCGATGATGTATATAAAAATGTAGTTAATAATTATAATAAACCAATAATGTGGATAAATATCAATTTCTTATTTTGTTATTAATTTATAAAATAAAAGTGTTGTATGTCAACGAATAATAATGTATTGTATAGTATTAATAGTGATATAGTCTATAATAGCAATATGGTATTCTTTAGTACAGTTATTGCTAAAAAAATGTATATATAAAACGTAAAAAGCTTTTGTAGTGTTATGTCTATACAACATATAGTCTAAATTCAATTTCTTAAGAAAATAAAATATAAAACATTAGATCAGTGGGGTCGCGGCACAGTATGGACGTGGCATAGTTGGTACAACTATATATGATGATATCTGACAGTGATTAAAATCACTATAATAAGAAACGCTTCGATCCGAATCTGTAGATAGTGTTTAATTTTAAGAAATTGGTAGATTATTTCAAAAACAACAATAACACTTATTTCATTAAATTTATCCCGATTTATAATTATAATATATGAATAAATTATAAGTATAGTAATTAAATTTAGTATGAGATTGATATTTGAGATGGTGTCACGTTACCATTATTGTGAGAATTATTTTAAAAAATACAGACAGCACATCCGCTTCCTGAAACTGATGAATTAACAAATAATATTTATTGCCAATTTGGCAATAGTTCTAATTATTATAAAAACCCAAAAGATCTGACCATCGTGGTCAGTCGACTCCAGTGCCTTGTGTTATTCATCAGCCTCAGTACTCGGTTGTCGCTGACCGGCTTACTGCTTAAAGTAAAGTCTTTGTTTATTCCTTTTTAAACCTATCTACACTCTTCCACAATAGTTCAGAGTACTTGTGTCTTGCACTTCGTCTGCACCTCGTACTCTGTTATTTTTCCTCACCTGGTACGCCTAGTATTTGTGTCTTGCACTTCGTCTGCACCTTATACTCGGCTACCCCGTTCTCTCTTTGAAGTACTTGTGTCTTGCACTTCGTCTGCACCTCACACCTTGGTGTTACCCTTATTCCCTTCCTATAAAAACAGCCTTTCGACACCCACAGCTGGACCGGAGTGTCAGCCGAGCGTGAATACCTAGACAGCAGGCACCACATCCTCATCTTTATCTTCGTACACATTACCATTTCATTCGCCGCCAATTTCCCTTTATTGTGTTACGATATATTCAATAATATAATATTTTAATTTTTACGGAGATATTATAAAATAAAAAAGTAGTTGTATATTCATATACTTTTAATTCGTATAAAAATTTAAAGGGATTGATGTAATACTTTTTAATAAAAATATTTTGTTACTTATGAATAAATACACTAATCAACTTTTTGCGATGTTTTCAAATGTGCAATTAGACTTTTTCTATCACTTTTAAGTTTTAATGTTATAAGTATAAAAAAAATAATAATTAAGAACAAAAAAAATTGTAGAAATAATAGTAATCATTACCTAGTAACTTTTAAAAAGATTCTACAATTGAAGTATTCAGAACTTAATTAATTTTAATGATTTGCTTTAACTAAATGAACCAATATCTCGTAACACAATAAAAGAAAATGAAACACGTGTGAATGTAAATGTAATGTAATTGTGATGCGAAGATGAATATGAGGATGTGGTGCCTGCTGTCTAGGTATTCACGCTCGGCTGACACTCCGGGCCAGCTGTGGGTGTCGAAAGGCTGTTTTTATAGGAAGGGAATAAGGGTAACACCAAGGTGTGAGGTGCAGACGAAGTGCAAGACACAAATACCAGGTGTACGCAAAAGGAGCCCAAAGTATGAGGTGCAGACGAAGTGCAAGACACAAGTACTTCAAAGAGAGAACGGGGTAGCCGAGTATAAGGTGCAGACGAAGTACAAGACACAAATACTAGGCGTACCAGGTGAGAAAAGATAACAGAGAACGAGGTGCAGACGAAGTGCAAGACACAAGTACTCTGAACTATTGTGGAAGAGTGTAGATAGGTTTAAAAAGGAATAAACAAAGACTTTACTTTAAGCAGTAAGCCGGACAGCGACAACCGAGTACTGAGGCTGATGAATAACACAAGGCACTGGAGTCGACTGACCACGATGGTCAGATCTTTTGGGTTTTTATAATAATTAGAACTATTGCCAAATTGGCAATAAATATTATTTGTTAATTCATCAGTTTCAGGAAGCGGATGTGCTGTCTGTATTTTTTAAAATAATTCTCACAATAATGGTAACGTGACACCATCTCAAATATCAATCTCATACTAAATTTAATTACTATACTTATTATTTATTCATATATTATATTTTAAAATCAAAGAACTACTAATCAGGATATAATCAAAGAAATAAGAGTTGATGTTGCTTTTGGAATAATCTACTAATTTCTCTAAATGAAACACTATCTAAAGATTTGCATCAAAGCGTTTCTTATGATATTGATTTTAATCACTGTCAGATATCATCTATACTTGTTTCATCTATGCCTCGTCCCACACTGTGTCTCGACCACACTGTGTTACCGTTTTTGTATAAAAAGTTAACCCTTAACTACACGCGCTTGTGTACTTTGTACAACAATATTTTTGTTTATCTTGTTTTATTTTGGTTTTTATTTTTTTTCAGTTATTCACCTAATCTAACCTTTCTTTATCTTATATGTAATAGTTATTAATCCATTTCAGTCGTCTTTCGATGTTTATAGCTGTGCAAACAATGTTTAAAATAAATTGTTTTAAAACATTTTTGTATCGGTGAATAAAATATTCTGCGCGTGTAGTAATTTAAGTAATTTTTACGTCTTATATTGGCTGATAATGACGTTTATTTTTCTAATATTTAATTATTATAAAATAATTATATTAGGTCAACGCTGACGCCAAATTAAGTGATTACCATATTAGATATTGAAACGTTGGAAGAAGAAGTGGGAGGTAATGAAGATGACAATGAAGTAAGAATAGTAAATAATAGTAATCATGGCAGTAACTCGTGCTTGGAAGGCAGTTCATTTGAGGAATCCGATAGTGATGATGATAATAATATTGAGCTCGAATGTTTTATTAGTAATGATAAAGCAAAAAAATGGTCTAAGAAACCATTTAAAGTAAATTTGCTAAAGCTAATAAAAAAAATAATCTAAATATAACACCCGGTTCAAAATTTACTACTAAAGAAATTCAAAATAAAGTAGATGCTTTCCAAATAATATTTTCAAACAAAATGGTTGATGAAATTATTCATTGCACCAATATGTATATTTCGACAGTTCAGAAAAACTATAAAATAGATAGAGATGCTAAATTTATAGCAAAAAATTAAATGATGGCATTTTTTGGTTTGTTGTTTATAAAATAATGTAGTAACAAAAATTTTTTTATTAATTTTTTTAAATTAAATTTAAAACAATTGTCGTAATATGGCCTAATGCTTTGCATTGCGCATCTTACATTTATCAATTAAAAATATATAATCTATATTTTATATTTTTAGTATACAAACAAATAATTAATTTATCTGTTATAACATAACATACAACATAACATATAATATGTATATACATGTTAAATTGATTATTGTATACTATACATCTAATCTTAAAATAACTATCATGTTATGTTCAATTTAATACAATAAATTGAGAATCACTAAATGAAGGGGTAATTAAAAATAATATAAAAAGGCTTAGTTCTGCTTGCACATCAGTAAGTGAGCGTGCCAGCGAGCGGCTCATTCTCTCTCCTTTTTGAATATCTGAATGCAATAAGGAATTCAGAATTCTTCTACATGATTTATTTTGAGCAAACTAACCGCGACCCCATGTTGTCGTCGGTAAATTTTAAAGCGATATCAAGTACAATTATTTTTGCGTCAATACTTTATTTTTTTATTAAAAAGGAACAGTATAAATCTGAACGTAAGATATATAAAAGAAGTAAGTAAATTTATAATAACCCAATTATTTAGAATTAATAACCTGAGTAAAGAATGGTAAAGCAAACAGTTTTAAATATCATTTAATTTAATTATTAATAACTAGTTAGTGCTTGGTCATATACTTCGACTGGGTGTCAGATAGAAGGCCAAGACCCCGGCCACTAAAAAGAATACCTCAGCGTTTAATACCTCTATGAGAGGAACTTAATACATATCTTTTTATATCTACTTGTCTTTACTGTTCTAAACCCTCGAACTCTACAACCCCGATAGAACCTCGTTGCTCCTGAATTGACCAATCCCCAAATATCCAATATTGGTCAAAAATACCCTAACACCTTTTTGTTTATTTTTGTATTACTACACAATATTAATTATTATTATGTTCTTCTATTAATAAAAAAATTAAAATATATGTACAATAAGACATTGATTTCTGTGTAAAACAAATTGGTGTATAAAATACACCTCGCGTGTAATTATTGAAAAAAAAAATGGCGCATGTAGCTAAGGGTTAAATTATAATAACTAAGTATAGGCCCATCTGATGAGAATAAAAACGTTTTATTAAAATATTTTTTGAAAAAGTATTTATTTTTTAATTTTGCGCTATTTTCGTAATGTTACCAATGTAATAGTTATAATTAAAGTTAATTTTAAATCGGCATGTTGAATTCACATGTACCTGTAAAAGTTTACAAATTAATAAAATTAAGTTAAAATATTGGAAATTTTCTATTTCCTTTAATAGACCTCTTTTTTTTTTTATTAAAGACTGATTTAGTTTAATTCTTTAATTTAAATTTTCATTTGGAATAACTACACAATTATTGGTTTTAATTAATGTTGATGTTGCAAAATTATGTGATGTTTTTGTTTTAATACTTTGATCTATTTGTTTGTTTAACTCTAATTTTTGTGATAAACTATCTAATTTATCTGAATTTGAAAAGATTAAAATCTTTATTAAACTTTCGTCATTTGCTTCTTTAATTTTAAAGATATCTTTTAATTGTGAATTATTATATTGTATCAACATTTTAGGAACATTTTTGTGTTCACAGTTTATGAAATGAGGTGACATGCCCTTTAATCCTTTATCGAAATTTTTGTCTGTAATTTTGACTATTATTACATTTAGAATTAAACAATCGAATTTATTTTTTTTTTATTATTATTTTGATTTTTTGTTATTAAAGTGTAATTCATGCAACAAATCTTTGATTCCGTGTCAGTAGTAATTGGTATAATTTTATCATACAATTGTAATATTATATTATTGCTTATAATATTAACATATAATA
Organism: Daktulosphaira vitifoliae; assembly: GCF_025091365.1. Classification (NCBI taxonomy): domain Eukaryota; kingdom Metazoa; phylum Arthropoda; class Insecta; order Hemiptera; family Phylloxeridae; genus Daktulosphaira; species Daktulosphaira vitifoliae. The sequence goes on from NW_026099572.1 coordinate 83,742,521, forward strand.
TGATGTTATCATTTGTACATATTATGATTATTGAAGATCACCAAAACAGGGTTCTCTTATTTAAAATAAAATAAAAACCTGTTATTATGGGATAAAATCTATTTATTGTAGAGTTTATTAAGTAACGCCTACACGCAGGGTCTTCATTATAATTAATCAATTAGAATACAAAGCCTAAGCATCCAGAATTACGGTAGGGATCGCTAGGCTAACCCCTTCAGACTATAAATAGCCAGTTTTCCCCGCCTAAACCAGTTCTTTCGGCGATTTTTAAAGACACAAAATCTGCGACTCTCTACTAAAGATTTCACTCTTCGGGACTTAGTCAATTTTTTAATAATTAAAAATTAATTATTAATTTGGATTTAGAATATTTTTCAATTTAAAAACACTTATATTATATTACTTTATATTATTTTACTTATATATTACTATATAAGTATTATATTATTTACTTTACTTATATTTTACATTAAAACTAAATGGCACTTAGAAATATTAAGGTGAATTTTAATTGTTTTATTTTAATAATAAATCCAACCCAACTTTAAAGATTTAAATTTAAATAAGGCCGCTCGCCCAAACCCAATGATGGGAGATTTGCCAATTTCTCGAGTTTGTTCACAACGTGCCTTTCAAAACGTCGGGATGGATTATGGAAGCCCCTATTTGGTATAAGAACGACGCCATCGCAACACTAAAAGAACCAATGTATACATAGCGCTTTTTATTTGTATAGCTGTAAAGGCAGTACACATCGAAATCGTTTCGAATTTAACTTCTGACACCTTTCTTGCCGCCCTTGACCGGTTTGTAGCGCGTAGAGGAATTTCAGTAAATTTACATAGTGATCGAAGTATTAATTATATTGGAGTATTGCATCAATTAAAATCTCTTTTTGCGAATGAGGCCATACAAAACACAATGGTCACACGAATCCCATGTAATTGGCATTTTAATCCTACCACAGCCCCTCACATGGGAGAAATATGGAAGGCTGGCATTAAAAGTGTAAAACATCATTTAAATCGAATTATTGGCATTCAAATGCTAACTTATGAAGAAATGGAAACGTTAGTAATTCGTATCGAAGGTATACTCAATTCTCATTCTATGACATAAGCTTCATTAGATTCTCATGATCTACTCGCATTAACCCCCGGCCATTTTTTAATAGGCCAACCTATTCTTTCTTTACCTGAAACTGACGTTACTAAATTACCCATTAACCGCTTAACGCGCTGGCATTTAATTCGTCAAATGTACCAATCGTTTTGGAAACGTTAGTCAAGCGAGTATTTGACGACACTTCAAGGCCAACTTAAATGGACTAAAGGGGAAGAAAATAATAAAATTGGAGATCTTATCATCGTTGAAACTCCGAATTGCCCACCGACCGAATGGAAAATGGGCCGTATTATAGCAGTCCATCCAGGTGTAGATCAAGTAGTACGCGTGGCTACCGTACATGCCGCAGACAGTGATTTCAAAAGACCGGTAGTGAAATTAGTCAAACTATCCGTGAATAATTAATACATCTAACATATTTTATATTTATCCTATTCCTACCTGATTTCTTTAATGGTTCTTATAACTAATTTATATTAAAGATGTTGTTATATATGATAGATTTTAAGTTCAATGTTCCATTGAGATTATCAATAAGATTATCTTGAAAGTTTTAGCTTTCAACGTCGGGAGTATCTTAGATACGCATCACAAAAGGGCGTTTTCTTAAATTTTTTGTTATGATTGATAACGCCATTCGCACCACCGGTTGTGTGATAAATTCATTACTACATTAGATGCTAGTGTACGTGATTCTTGTGTCTCGCCGAGTTATTATCGGTTCCTTTTGGTGAATTTTGTGTTTTTCGCCGCTATCCATAACTTGTTTGTTAGATGGTTCTACGATGGTAGTTGTTTTAAAAACGTTGTTTATTGCCCTTGCGGTTGTGTATTATTGTTTTAATGCCCTTGCGATACGCTCATCGATAATTAAATTCGTACATCTTAAACTATTATTCGCGCCAGTACATTTTGCCAGTTCAACTGTTATGTCAACGACTTCACCCGCCTGATCTTCATATATCAAATAGTCATCACCATTAGTATCGTTGGGCCACCACAATTCCGCTTTGATAAATTTTTTACATAGATATAAATATTTCTGAATCTTGTCTTAGCCAGGCCAGAGGAAAATTTAAGAAATATTGGTGTCGATCTCTCAATAAAATATATTATCTCAAAAAAAATACTCATTCAACAGACGTAAAAAAATTAATAAGTACTGATTATAAGTTATATTTCTAATAAAATATAGTGTGTTTAAAATCTTTCACAAATAAGATCAATCATAGACTTTGTGTAATTAAATTATATTGTTTAAAATTTTGATTAGTTTTTGTAAGTAATTATATGAACTATATAATGTATAGTGTATATCGTATACGTAGTGCATTTAATACCAAAATCAACATTGTATTACTTGAAATATTATTGCATTACCCAGGACGTACGGTAAGTATAATTTAACCTATGTTTTCGAATCTTCAACAATCTATTACGTAATAAATCATTAATAAAAATTAAATAGTAGAATAATAATTAATAAGAGAAACAATTAATGAGAAAATTATTTAATAAAAATTAAAGACATTAAAATAATAAAAAAAATCTTATAATTAATAATTAAATAATATATTAATAATTTTTAAATAGAATAATATTTCTTAAATACTAATTTGTTTATGTTCTTTTTATTTTTGGTTTATTACACAATGTAGCATTTTAATGCATCAGAGATATTTTTTATTTTTAATACATAAATACATTCTAAATACTTTTAACTCTTAAGCAGGCGCGTACCTATTTTTAACGTTCATAGTCGCGTGGGGGTTTATTAGACCCCATTTCTAAAAAAGTATAAAATATGTATAAAAAAGTTCATTTTTTTTAATTCAAAGACATTATTTGTTACCATATGATATATAAATATGAATAAAAATTAAAAATTAAAATTAAAAAATAAATAAATGACAAAATTATGTGCATTACTAAAAATTATATTACGAAAAAAAAAAAACTTAATTTTCAAAATTTCATTAAAAATTTTTGGTTTGTAAAAAAATTATTTTAACTGCAAAATTTTATTTTTAAGACAGTAAGTAAAAGCTCTTACTCTTACAAAATGTATTTTTATTAATTTTTCTTGTATTTCTTTGAACTCAAACATAATCATTTTTCTGAATTGAATTTTTTATTATTAATATTACAATACAATTTAATTATTATAATATGAGTTGGGTAAGGTGGGGTAAATGTGAATAGTGGTAATTGTAAATGAGGCACCAATAATCAATGTGTCCACATTGCGACGGGATGTATTTATTACATGTTTAGTTCGTATTTGTTTCGTATCATTGAGTAGTGGAAATTCTCAATAGATTATTTATTTTTAAAACTTAATTACACAGACGGTGGCAGATCCACATAATCCCAATTCCACAATATTTTATCGATTATAACATTGCATTTACGATAAAACGATATTTTGAAAAAAATACATGTCCAAAAAAAAATTATAATTTTCATAGTCGCGTGGGGGTCAATATGACCCATTTCAACTTTGATGGATATTTTAAGTCACACATTTTTTTTTCGAAGGTATTATTTATGAAAATCTATTCAATATTACTATAAAAACCATCTTCTAAATTTATATCTATGTACACCTTTTATGCAATATGATACATCCGTTTTTATTTATGTGGAGGTATGCTAGACCCCCACGCGAGTGTTTAAGGGTTAAAGAAATTATATAACTCAGCTCTCATGATTCTTTTAATATACTCTACAGCTTTTATTTGTTCTTTAGTAGCACCTTCTAAAAAAATTTTACCTAATTCCTACTTTAGTGTACTAATACATTTGCCAATGATTTGTTCAAGCTCAAAAATAGACCTCCAGTTACAGAATTATTTTTTATATTTAATTATTATTATTTATTCTCTTTTTTTATTTAATATTTTTTTACGGCAATAAAAATTTTTGTTTAATTATATTCTCAAATTATTATTCGTTAGCAATATAAACTACAAATTTGGAAAATTTATACTCAAAATTGGCTGTTCAAATCTGAATCGCTCTCTTGTTTTTATAATTTTGTGTCAAAAGTCTGTTTGATTTTGTTTAGCTATATAATGTTAAAATGTAACCCTTAGTTGAAATTAACTAAGCTTATTGTTGGGCGCCAATTTGTCGTAACTCAAAAATAAGCTTTGTCATAGGGTTAATAATAAAGAGAAAAAGTGTAATAAAAATTATATGTGTTATTAAACTATGTGGTGAATGCTTTTCGAGATTTTATAGAGGCAGTGTAGTTCGAGGGTCTGTTATTGCTTTTAATGACATATACATTAGATTGGAATAATCTTATCTGAGTTATGTAATCCTTTAATAATACAGTTTTAACTTGTGGGCTTCATTAACTATGAACAATAAAGAGTAACATTTGACTGTTTGACATTTGATTATTTAGCGTTTGCATGTGTTGGGAAAGAACGAATGTCACACCACACGAGAGTGAAAGTTGTGTGTTTGGCTGTTTTAGAGGATAAAAAGTGATGATTGTGTTTTGTATTTTATGTGAAAAATATTGTGTTTTAATAATATAAATATTGTGTTCTGCGTGTGTTGAGAAATTAAGGAGAAGAGAAAATAGTGTTTATTTTTTGTATAGGGCCTATTACAACACACCCTCTTACATATAATAATGCGATAAATCAGGGACGCACGACTGATTTATTTACGTCCGCTCGTAGGTATAAATATTAATATTAAGTGTCCAAATTTTTTAAATGATAAGCAAAGCAATTCTTTACAGACTAAAAATACTTTATTCAAATTTATAAAAACTTAAAAAAAATACATTCCAGTTGGGTCCCAACACAGTGACGACACGGCATAGTTGGGGCATGTATAGATATATATATATATATATTTTTTTTAAATCCACTTTGTTTCATCAAAGTGCATATTATTGGTTTTCTTATTATTTTTTATTTTTTTTCTTAAATCCACTTATGGTCCGGGTATTGTTCTTTTTATGATCAAGACCCTCGCCTAAGTGGTTGGCGACCCGATTTCCTTTTACAAGGGATTTCCTTTTTTATCACGCCATCCTTACCACATATAACACTTAATACTTGGCCTAATCGCCAGACTAGCGGGCTGAGATTTTCTTCTTTTATTAAGACGATGGAACCCACTGACAGTTTTTTTTGCCCATTTGTAACGAGTTTGAAGTTGTGAAAGATATTCGCTTCTCCAGCGTTTCCATATATGCTGAGAAAACTTATTTACTCTACGCCAACGGTCTAATCGATTTGACGGAGTATCGCTTACGTCTCTCTCTGGTAATGTAGTCAATGCTTCACCAATTAAAAAATGACCAGGAGTTAGCACAGTTAAGTCGGTTGGACAAGGAGACAAAGGAGTGAGAGGACGTGAGTTCAGGCAAGCCTTAGCGCGCGTAAGCACGGTTTACATTTCGTCGAACGTTAAATGCGATTCGCCCAGTATTCTTTTTTTATGAGCCCTTTCATGCTTTTAATAGCAGCTCCCATAATCCCCCAAAATGTGGAGAGCGCGGAGGTATAAACTTCCATTCAATACGTTCATTTGTAAAATGCTCAAATAACTCCTTTTTATGCGCTTCTGAATGAAATAACTCATACACCTCTTTTAACTGACGATCTGTACCATGAAAGTTTGTGCCATTATCTGAATATATCACACTAATTTTTCCTCTCCTAGCCACAAACCTCTGTAATGCTTGTATAAAGTCCTGCGTAAATATGTACGGCCTTAGTTTAAAAACACACGAACACACTAACATAAGTCTTTTTTAAAGGTGCATTTTTCCTTAGACTTCTCTTTAATATCACTGGCCCCCAGAAATCTACTCCGCTTATCTTAAAAGCTCGAAAAGGTTCAACTCTATCGCTTGGCAGGTCCCTCATTATGGGCTGCACCAATTCCTCTAATTGTATTCCTTGCATTTAATGGCCAATATCTTTTTTCCCCAATATCAAACAAGGAATCTTTAGAATATTTCAAAAGCAATATTAATTCTTATTTCATTAAATGTGCCCTGATTACTAGAATTATGATTTATAAGTATAATGCATAAATAAATACTTATCATAGTACTCCCCTATGGATAGCGAATAAGAATACTTCCACGGCCCCTCTGCCAGTCGTAAGAGGTGACTTCGTCGTAAGGTTGCGTCAGGTAGACAGCTGGTGTAAACTTTCTGTCAAAAAGTATCAAAGGTCCTTAACAAAAATTACAATTTTATAATGCCTAAAAAATAAATTGTTTGTTACCAACCGGATAATTTGTGCTGTAACTGTTTCACCAGTTATGTGAACAGGCCTACCCAAGGCTTGTAGGGACATCATCACTCAACTCGTGTAAAAGCGAAAAGATACAAAATAAGAGGAAATAAAGTAGTGAAAAATGAAGAAGGCCTAAGGGATAAAATGTTTGATACCAGCCGGACAATTTGTTCGGTAGCTGTTTCACCAGTCATGTGTAAAAGTCTACTCAACGCTTGTAGTGTCGACGGTGTAGGGACATCACCACTTAACTCTAGGCTAGTCTCGTTTATAAGGAAGAAACTTAGATACAATATGTCGTAACACAGTAAAAATGAAACGAGCAAAAAGCGAGCAGGAGGATGGATGTGGTGCCTGCTGTCTAGGTATTCACGTGCGTGTTGTCATACAGCAGTCACCGTGCTCGGCTGACACTCCGGGTTAGCTGTGGGAGTCGAAAGGCTGTTGTTATAGGAAGGGAGAATAAGAGTAACACCTAGGTATGAGGTGCAGACGAAGTGCAAGACACAAATACCAGGTGTACACAAAAGGAGCCCAAAGTATGAGGTGCTGACGAAGTGCAAGACACAAATACTTTGGGTATAGGAGAGGATAATGAAGTACGAGGTGCAGACGAAGTGCAAGACACAAATACTAGGCGTACCAGGTGAGAAAAGATAACAGAGTACGAGGTGCAGACGAAGTGCAAGACACAAGTACTCTGAAATGTGGAGGAAAAGAGTATATAGGTTTGAAAAGGAATAAACAAAGATTTTACTTTAAACAGTAAGCCGGACAGCGACAACCGAGTACTGAGACTGATGAATGACACAAGGCACTGGAGTCGACTGACCACGATGGTCAGGTCTATTGGGTTTTTATAATAATTAGAACTATTGCCGATTTGGCAATAAATATTATTTGTTAATTCATCAGTCTCAGGCAGCGGATGTGCTGTCTGTATTTTATTAAAATAATTCTCACGATTATGAAAACGTGACACCANGTAATTCTCACGACTATGAAAACGTGACACCATCACAAATGTAAGAATCGGTACTTGGAATGTTGGAACATTAACTGGTAGATGTAGAGAATTAGTAGAAGTATTGGAGAAGATAAAAGTGAACATTTGTTGTATACAGGAAACGAAGTGGAAGCAAGGGAAATAGGTAGGGGTTACTAAATAATATACTCAGGTAAGTCTAATACAAAGAATGATGTTAAATAAAAAATACTAACTCCTATTTCCTTAAATGTACTCTGTTTCCGAGATTTATAAGTGTAATACATAAATAAATACTAACGTAGTAATTAAATTTTTATGAAATTGGTATTCAATAATTTAATATTGTGATTTTTACGGAGACATTATAAAAAAAATTTAAGTAGTTGTATATTTCGTAACCTTACGAAATTATATCAAAATTTTAACTATGGATTTATTAAAAAAAGAAAAGAAAAATTCATTATTCTGCTTTTGTTAGTTGTATCGAATTTCTAATTTAACATAAACCATTGTTAGCTTTATATTTTATTTGTAAATTTGCGGTATTGATTTGACAATTATTTATAGTAGAACAATTGTGGGATAGATTTATTTAAATAATGTAGTACACAAAAAAAAAAAATTGATGAAGGTTGATAGATATTTCTAACATTTTTGAAAATTAAGTTTAAAAAAAAATTGTTTACTTAAGTGAGTGATTTATTATATTAATATTTAATATATTTATATTTGAAACACTATGAACTTAACATTTGTACTAACAATCTATGTAATATTAGATATTTTATCGAATTTTAAAATAATATATACCAAAAAAAAACTTATTATCTCTACTTTATTCTATAAGAATTTTTTTTTTTATTTATTTATTTTTACAACGGTTAGGTTAGTTTATACCAATTGAATTTGATAATCCTGTGAAATTTATAATTTCAGTGGTTTTCTGTTGCCTTCTGCACTGGAACACATAGTGTTTTTTTGGCACCATAAAAGCGCACGTATGGTCATTCATGTGTTCACCTACAATGGTAGGTGTGGATTATCACTAGAGTTTAGTCAACAATTAGTGTTACCACCGCGCAAAACCACGCCCCAAGAATTTTATTAAGAATAATAATTGGTTGGGTTGGGTTGGGCGTATAGCAGTTTTAAAATCCAGAAAAAAAATGTTTAAAAAAGTCATATTTTATAACAGCAGAATTTTGAGGTATTTTTTTAAATTTCTAAAATTGACGGGTTTTTCAAATTTTTTATACTACTAGCTTCAATTAGATGTAAATCGGAATCTTTCGAAATATTAATCATTAAAAGCGGTTTCGTGAGAGCTGAGAGATTTCATGGAAAGACAAAAAACACACACCGTCCCAAAACAAAACTTTCTCAGCTAAATATCGAAGCTAAACAATTTTTTTTGCAAAACTTTAAAATATAATAATCATAAAACATAATCAAACAAAATCTTACAGTGGTAACTGCCTATTCCACCCACTGCATATGACAATGATAAATATACAATTGAATACTGAGGGTACATTCAAAAACTCAATAACGAAATAAAATAATACTGAAATTTTGGTTATGGTAATGTAACCGTTTTTGAGTTTTTATTTTAGGTTTCATAGATAAGTTTTGATTTCACGACAGGTTTTTTAAATTTCGGTTCCTGGCCCTGCTTAATTATTTTTTCTAAACAATAAATATATATATATATATATTTATATACAACAGCAACTATGCTCAGCCAGTGGCATCTATGTATAGTTTTAAAATGGATTATTTCATCATACAAATTCTATATGCTGAATTTATGTTTTAATAATATTAAATATGCAAATGATACTATCATATATACTAATAATCATTTTTTTAATTATATTGATTGGAGATGACCGAATCTAAAGTATTTTTGTGTGATAATTGTAGACATCTAAAAAATAGTGGACAGGACTATCACTCTCCGCCGTTAGTAGTCAGTATTGCCGCAGCGATAGGCATGTTGGCTATGATTGTGCTTCAACGCGAATTTTGTTGTAATTGCTAAGAGTTAATTATTAAAAGTTCTTTTCTTAGAAAAACACTACGTACTTGTAGATAGTTATTTTTTTTTATTTTTTTCTATTATAATTTAGTGTGACGTATAAAAAGTATTGCGTAATTTGTGTATTAATTAATTTATAAATGAACAAGTTGTGAACCGTCAACCGTAGTCACTAAATTTTATCCCCTCTTAAGATAATTTTCTTGAAACCAATCATTTTAAATATTGAATACTTATATGAATTGAAATACGAACATTTTTATGTTAATTTATATATATTTCTACTAATTAACAACTTATTATCAACAATAACATTGATTTAGTCAAAAATTATAAAATGGCCTAATATTGACTTAAATTGTTTCTATTAGTTATTTGCACGATCTATAAGTCTACTATTATTAAATGCGATTGTAAAATTTATAAAACTCAATTATGTTGTGCGTGTTTTAAATGCTCACATATGTTGCGTAAAATTATTGGTAGTATTATTTACTATCCAATTATTATTGAATAAACCTATTATTTTTAGTTTCAAATTCTTAAAATCAACATATATATAAAATATATTATATGTTTAAATAAATAATATATAATATTATTATATATTGCAAATTATTGTGATTCCTAATAATTGTGAGTAGTTCAACAAAGAATACAATTTTTAAAGATGATTAATATATGAACTTGAAAGAAACCATGAATAACAGTATTGAGTTATCTAGACTGACCAAATCAAGAAATGAGTTTTTAATTGGTTGAACAATTGATATAATATAAGTAGGAAATAAAATAAGAGAATTTTAATGATGCTCTTGTATGTTTGAATTATCTTATTTTAAAACGAAAAGTAGGATTTACGATAAAAAAGAAGAAATAAAGGAAATAGTAATAGATCAAAAAATAAACAAAATGTGCTATTTTATATATTTCAGTCAATGTAAGATTAACAAAAATTTATTTGGCGTACATAGTGAATTGTGAAGAATCAAATTGAGTTGGACTTAAAGATTAAACTAAAATAATTGAGAGAAACAGCAAAAATACAAAATAAATGAATTAATTTCAATCGTAGCGTTTACAAATCTTCTACTTTCATTCTGTTATGCAAATCTTCTAAATATAAAATTATACAAACTGTTAATTGTAGACATTTCTAAAATTTAATTTTTAGCTTTATTTAGTGTTAAACTTCGATCTGTAAATAAAAATAATGTTTGTATTGTTTATTTTATTCACGTTGATGAAGAGGGTTCCCTGTAAAAATGAAAATAATGATTAAGTAGAACATAATAAAATTTTCTTTTAAATAAAATTTATAACAAATAAATAAAAACTGCTAAGATTAATTTGAAAAACTTACGTTTCTTTAGAACATGCTATACAATATTTTTCTTGAAAATCCTTATTCTTTTCCTGACATTTTTCACAAAACGCATTAGCACAAGATTTGCAATAAGCCATGATCTCATTTTCTGAACAGTTTGTACATGGAACTAGTTCTGGAATAGCAAAAAACTAATAAATAATAATCATTGAAAAATAACCAGAGATTGTTATTAATTAAGTAAAACTTAGTATGACGAAGTAATTAAACAATGTTAAAAAATATTTAATACTTTTAAAACTCGATTTTCGTATAAATTAAAATTTGCAAAATATTAATTATCATTATTGTATATTATTATCATTTAAATAACATTATAGAATTGATTGAAGATATTTTCATAATATTAAATGGATATAATATTATAATATTATTAGAGACGTTGTCTCATTTCATTTATACAAATTTTACAGTACTCTTTTTTTACCAAAGTTATTTGTACTAGAGGTACGCCAAATACAAGATAGTAAATTTTTTCGTTACTACGTATTGATGTTGTTTTACTTAGTGTGTCTTAAAAGAGCGTCCAAGTAATTTTTTTGGCACATCAAAACACGTCTCAAATGATCACAGATTATTGTAGTCGTAAAATATAATCTATAAATCAAATTAAATAAGAAGAATTATCTACTTTCTTCATGAGCGATTTTTAATAAAAGTAACATCAAGTAAAAACGATATACGAATCATTGTTACGTGAACGATCTTACGAGAGACGTAAACTTTATTTTTAATAAATAATTTTTACAATCCCTGAAAACTGTTTGATATAAAAAAACATAAATAAATTAGATTACAGAAACTTAAATGCACTCATTATTTTTTATAAAAGTTAAAAAATAAAACATTTTATAAAAATTTAACAAATGTTAAAATTACTGATATTTTTACTTACTATAATTTTACTACTTAAAATGTTCATACTGGCATAATCATGGGCGGTACAGGTGTCCTATCTCACCATAAAAATAATTGTGTAGCAAAGGAATATTTTTTTTCGTTTAGAGTTTTGAAAACTTTTTTATGTATATCCCCTCAAAACGAAACCCTAATTACGCCACTCAAGACATTATAATATATATACATATAATATTTACTACATTTATACATTAAACGTATAAAATTCAAAATAATTTTTTTTTATTTTAATGTTGACTTTATTTTTAAATGTTGATTTTTTATTTTTAATACATTAAAAAACTAAAAAAAATTTTTATAGTTATAAATTAATTCACATCAATAATAATATTTAAAAAGACTTTTAATTTTTATTATTCGTTATTATTATATCATTCGTATATTTTATATATTTATTATGATAAAATAATAGCATAAAAATAATTTTAATTATGTTTACATAATTAAAAATAATATGTATTGATTTTTTTTTCAAGTTTTCAATATACTATTTCATCGAAATTTACATAAATTTAACCCATTTATTTTACAGTAAAAAAATCTTTAAATATAATTAAAATAATAATAATACTGTTTTAATACTTTTATTAAATATATACATGAATACACAAATTTTTCAGTAAATAATGAAACAGGTCAATCGTTACAGACAATGAGAACGATAGAAACCCGTTTCTTTACTTACTGAACAAACTATATATTAAAATATATTTAAACATCTTAAAATAAAATATAATTGTACAAGAAGAGAAAAAATATCGAACATATTATTAAATTAATTTTAAAGATTAACCTACTTTTATTTCTTAGTTGTTCTCGTATTTTTTGAACTGACGATGTTGAATCGTTTGCATTCATAACTTTTACAAGTGTGAGCAATATAAAACAAAAAGAACATAATTTTACAAAATGTAGACTCATATTCAATCACAAATTTTTAATAATTAATATTGAATTAATTTTAATAATAAAATTGAATCTCTACGATTTGGTCTTTTAAGTAAAAATTAACACTCATTCTAATTATATTGAATAAACAAAATTTTTAAATTTTATTTGTTTATGTAAATAAATAATTTAGTAATACATTGTAATAAATTAAGTTTTAATAATAACATTTTAACAGATATCCCTAAGAAGTAAAATTTATACAAGTGATACGTTTATCATAATTCATTCAATAAATATAAATTTGAAAACAATTTTTTTTTTTTAACACACGTGTATATTTCTTTATTTATCAGTTATTAATTACTTTTTAGCATCATCCATTATATATTATAAAGGATATCGATTTCCTTTTTTTTAATTGCAATATACTTATTAAAGTCACTTATAATATAAGAAATGATTTAACTAAGAAAATGACGGGTCGATATCAACTTTTAAATTAGTACTTAACCTTTATCTGTATGGAAGGAACAGTATAAATGTTATATATATAGTCATACCGACGCCACTAACTTAGTTTATATATAAACTTTTATTAAATCACACTATATATTAAGCAGTGGCATAGGCAGAGGTTTTGTTTGATTTGGGGCTAAAGACCTGTTACTAGCTTAAAGTCATATACTATTGTTAATAATAATTGGTCAATGAAAAAGGGGATATAGCTGCTTCCCCCCCACTGTCTACGCCATTGATATGAATTATACAAGAATATAAATTTAGGGAAAATATATATATATATAAATTACTTGTAATAAAATAATTACACAGAATAAGAAAAAATAAACTTTAACACAGAACTTTTAAGTTCCATACAATGTACTCATTATCCCTGGTAGGTATAAAAAATTATAATTTTTACATTAGGAGAGTAATACAACATTAAAAAACCCAGCACAGGGGGATCGCGGCACAGTGGTGACGTGGCATAATTGGATCAAGTATAATGATATCAGACAGTGATTAAAATCACTATCGAAAATAAACGCTTCGATGCAAATCTTTAGATAGTGTTTAATTTAAAAAAAATTGGTGTTTTATTTCAAAAGCTACTTGATCTGCTTGTTCCTTATTAATATCTCGATTAAGATAAAGTATGTCGAATGAAAAAGGGTTTATTAAAAAATATTATTTCTCATAAAAAAATTGTGTGGATCCATAAACTTTTCAATAAGTTCTAGCATTATAAAGTTAAATATAATATAAATAATAAAATCGAGAATTTTCACACGAAAATAGCATTCGGTAGCCATTTTCGCCGTGAAGACAAGTCCAGAGGTCAAATTTTTTTTTTTCAAATTAAAGTATATTACATTAGCATTAATTTAAGATATATATAAAAGTGTCAGACCTTCCGGAATATTTTCAAAAGTTATGTTAAAAAAGTAATTTTTTTGTGAAAAAGTTGTCATTTTAAATCCCCCCCTGTGGGCAAGTTAAGCGTCATATATATAAAAAAAATATACCAAATGATAAGTAAAAACATCAAGTATCTATATAAAAAAAATTTATATTGATATGTTCATTTTTGAAAAAGTTAGAGCATTATTAAGTTAAAAATATAAAAAAAAATTATTTTACAAAAATCGTAATTTTTTATTAACTTTGATGTCAACTTTCACCACGAAGACAAGTCCAGAGGTCAAATTTTTTTTTTTCAAATTAAAGGATATTACATAAGCTTCAATTTAAGATATATATAAAAGTGTCACACCTTCCGGAATATTTTCAAAAGTTAAGTTGAAAAAGTTCTACTTTGTATATGCATTTTTTATATTTGAAGCACCCTCATATATAGGGAAATAGTCTGATTTAAAAAAAAAGTATATCCAATGAAAGATGTATATAAATACNTTAAAAAAAAAGTATATCCAATAAAAGTTGTATATAAATACTATTTCTAATGAAAAAATTGTATTGATCCATACATTTTTTAAAAAGTTATAGCACTTTAAAGTAAAAAATGTCAATTATAAAATCTCCCCCTGTGGGCAGAAAAAAGGTCACATTTACAAAAAAAATATACCAATTAATAGGTAAAGACATCAAGCATCTACATAAAAAAAATTATATTGATATGTTCATTTTTTAAAAAAGTTATAGCAATTTTAAGAAAAAAAAAATTGAAAATATTTCGAAAATTAGCTATTTTTAAATTATGAATTTTTTTGGAGGTTTCCCCCATTTACGGGGAACAAGGGAATTTTTTTCAATTTTTAAGGGTAATACCTTCGACTAGATACGATTTGTGATCTTTTGACGTATCGTTGAAAGAAATCCGTTCGGTGAGAACCGAGAAAAAGTGGTAACAGACACAAAAAAAACACATCATAGTAAAACCAATACCTTCTCAGCTTCACATCAAAGTTAAAATGAAAAACAATTAAATATTTCGCCGACTATTTAAGTAGATTCCATTCGATAAAAAAATTTACATTATACCAAACCTTAATATACTGTTATTAGGCTTCGCCTAGCTGGGGTTCCACCCAGGGGCGTCATTTGGGGAGGGTCAGGGTGTGCAACCACACCCCTTACTTTAAAAACAGTTCCAATTGGCCTGCATTAATAATGCGACAATTTTTTATACATCAATTCAAATTTCAAAAATATTGTATTTATTTATTAATATATTTAACGGGCTTACCCCTTTTTACAATATCAGATTATTTAACAATTTCATAAAATAATATCAGTATAAATACAATTCACAACGATTCAATAGAATATTTTAAATAATATATAAAAAAAATTACCGTTTTAAAGTACAAAATAAGAAAAAGGAAATGGTTAACAAGATAACATATGAAGAGTGAATGTGTCAAACGTTCTATGTGCCAAAAAAGTAAAAAATTGTTTTATTTCTGATTTATGTTCTATGTGCAATCACATACAATCTTGTATGTGTTTCAAATGTGAATTAAATTTTTTACTTGTACAAAATTGCATTCATAGACGGTATTCGATATGTGAGATATGCCCATGTTACCATTGTTTTTTGTGTTTTCTGAACAAATATGTTTTTGGCACATAGAACGTTTGACACATTCACTCTTCATATATTGGCACTATTTAAAATTCTTCTAATCGGTTCATTTTGTAAGTAATTTGTAGAACTAATTTGGATGAAGAAAGGAAAATAAGAACGAGAAATTCTCTGAGGAACTTTAAAATTAATTAACTGCAAAAGATACATCGAGTCAATAATACCATCCAGCAATTTATTTAAAAATTTAATACCAGCAGCAATTCTGCGATCCGCCAACGACGTCAAATTAAGTTTGCTTGCACTGGAGAATAATCATGAGGATCATACTGGATACCCAAAATAAATCCAACATGCCTCAAAAATCTCCGTTGCACCCTTTCAATCCGATGAAGAATTAAGTATAATTATAAACATATTTTGATTATTTTACGTCCTCAAAGTTAAGAAAAGTGACTTAAAATTTTTGAAAACTTGAAAATTTGTATAAAAAGTAGAACTTTTTCAACTTAACTTTTGAAAATGTTCCGATAATACAACCTTTTTTAAATATATGTTAAAATAAAGCTTGTTTTATGTACTAGAAGTTCAAAAAATAAAATTTGCACCGACAACTGTGTCACGACCCCACTGTGCTAGGTTGGGTTTTTTTTTGTTTACTTAAGTAGAAATATCTATTTTTATATGGCCTGATAAAATTTCAAAATGGCCTACTTGAAATTTTGCACACTCACAAAAAAATTTGAAATGACGCCCTTGGTTCCACCCCAAACCTGAAGTCCTACAAGCCTCACGAGCCTTCGGCGCATAAGCCTCTTTGGGCCATCCTCATAAATAAGAAACCGATTGCGGTAGAAGAATCTCGCTACGCGCGGGCACAATAAGTGTTTTGCAGGAAAAATAAATCAGAGTCATTGTAACATATAAATATTAAAAATTTAATTATTAAAATCAGGAAAATTCAAAAAGAAAATATAGTAAAATGTTTTGGGTATAAGTTTGAAGTTTATTAATGAGATATTCCCCTTGGACGTATTCAGACATTATTTTAGAAGAGTATTTATTTTTTTTTTACTTTATTAAACATGCTATAGAATTTTTTTTGCTAGAAATCAAAGTGATGATAAAAAAAAGATTATTTTTTAGAATTTGCCAAAAAAATGTTGATAGCTCTGGTTTAAGGGGAAAATTGTCCATGTCCCCCTTAAGTACGCCCTTGGTATATACAATAATTATTAATATTCTAATTATAACAGTTATATTAATATTATAGAATAATTACAAAAAAAATCGGCAGGTTATTTTTCCTGGGAATATGTAAAAAATAAATGTTGACAAGAATATTGGTTACTATGACTTGAAATTGAACAGTATAGTTGTCATTTATTAATCCCAATTTTTACGATAAAATCATAGACTTATACATCATATATGAGATAAATACGATTAATTATACTGTACTAGTCTGATAAAAAATGTACAAACTTATGTACTTATCCTGAAATTTAAATATAACATATAACATTCTTTGATAAAATATACAAAATATAGTGTTATGCACAAATGCAAAATTGTATCCTAATATAAAATCTGCATGAACATAAAAAAAATTTATAAAGCAAAAGTTTAAGCTAAAGATATATATAAAATTGATAAAATATATCAACAAATTCCTAATACATATTTAACATATATAACATATTTAAATATGTTATAGTTAATAGAATTAAATAGAACTCGATACAAAGTATCTGTATGCTTAATAAACTGAACATAATATATAAAAAAACAAAAAAAATATTAAAACGAAAAGATAGTTAATAAACTAAGAAAATCAATAACATATATTAAAAATGAATTGAATAAAAAATTAAATCGTCATAAAAATATATTTTCCGACCTTTGTTTTAATTTTCCCAGAGTATCGGACCGAGTAATTTGATTGAAAAATGCAGAAAATCCGAGCACGTTAAGTAATTTTTCCAGAATATTGTTTTTTTCTTATTCTATTATATAATAAGATTTTTAAAGTTAAAAGTCGGGTCGGAGTATAATGTATTCGTATTAATAGAGTTTATTATAAGTACATATATAAAAAGAATACAATATTAACCTTAAAATTGAGCCAATTATAGGATTTTTTTAATTAAAATTATATTTTTAATTTAAAACATATAATTGTAATATTATAAAATAACTAACACATAAAATATATTTGTATTAAAGAAAAAGTATCATGTCATTTTAAATTTAATAATAAATAATTAATATTTTTGTACAAGCTAAGAAAATTAAATTTGATTTTTCGTAGTTAAGAAAAAAAAAATCAAAAATACTTGTTTTTCATTTACACAGTGCTTACGTAATCAATTTGACATGTGCAATTAATACAACATTTTCTAAGAATATTTTTTTATCAGACTTTCAAAAAAAACAAGCATTTATGATTTATTAACTATTCGTTTATAATAACGAAGTTTATTTATAATTTCTTTCATTAAATTTAAAAATAACTATCATTTTATTCCTACTCATTGTAATTGCTTTGGTAATTTTTTGTAACAGAAGTGTTCATTTTTAATGATAACTTAAAAAAAAAAAACTGAAACATAACAAAATTTGTATTTTATATAATAGATATCTTATAAATTTTTTATATAGTATACTCTATTTGAAAAACTTAGTGAGAACCAAAGTATAAGATGAGTTTCAAAGAGACCACCTGTGCATAATAATAACATTTTTTCAACCTAATTTTCGACAATTTTCTGGATCGTCTGACAATTTTAACCAATATTAAATTCGATACATTAAGACATAATAAATATTTAATAAAACCAATCAATTGATAGTGTACTAGGTGAAACATATCAATTAGGAATAATACATACATTTTTTCATATTCTTTACTATTACTTTTTTTTTTGTAAATAAACCTGTCACAAGTAAAGGGTAGTGATTACTATCGGAAATACACTTAAGAATATTCCGTGAAAAGGTCCAAGATTAATTAAAGAATAAAATGAGCATATCATTTTTTAATGATTAAAATCACTATCATAAGAAACGCTTCAATACAATTCTGAAGATAATGTTTAATTTTAAAAAATTATTGGATTATTCCAAAAGTAACATGATCTCCTATTATCCTTATTTATATCCTGATTACAAGTTTTATGATTTATATGTGTAATATATAAATAAATATTTATAATAGCAATTTATATAGTATGAAATTAATATTTAATAATTTATTATTTTAATTATTACAGAAAAATTATAAAAATGTATAAAGTAGTTATTATTTATATAGCAAACGTATATAAAAGTTGAAAGTCTTGATGCAATAATTTAAAAAAATAAATTGTTTATTATGTATAAATAAATTTACTGTTCTACAAGGGAATTTCAACCCAGACAAAAATATATTTTTCTAAACCCAATTTTTTGTCAATTTCAAACTTCAATTAGAGTGTAGGAACCCCACTGCATACAGAGAAATGGTCCGATTTAAAAATAAGTATGTCGAATAAAAGAGGTATAGAAAATAGTATTTATCTAAATAGTAATTGTCTACTACCCGAGAGTGCCATCACTGACACACACACTATTAACAACTATATTGTTTCTCAATAAAGACTTATTTTCTGTTTAACTATTTGATGTTGTCTTTCATATTAAAAACACAACAAATTGGCGACGAGGACAACGTTTCTTAGATCATAATATCTAAATAAGTGATTTTATTAACTATTAAATAGAAATCATTAATTTTTATAAAAAAAAAGTGCAGTGAAAATTGCCATATTGAACCAAAATGATTGATACAAAACCAACGGTGAGTTTTAATCAAGTTATTGGTACTTCGGGTGCATTTGAACTGGGAATGAATATTACCATTTTCGAATCAAAATTAACAAATTTTTTTTTGAAAAATGGAATCGAAAATGAAGTACAAAAGAAAGCCATATTGCTACCGTTTGTCAATGAAGAAATTCATAAAATTTTATTTAGCTGAAGTGTATCTAGTGTAAGAATATTTATTTCTATATTCTTACCACTTATATTACACACGTTTTATTTCTATTTATTTGATTTGTAATACATATTAATTAACATAGAGGTAGATGCTGATGTGACAATTCTACTCGTCTGTAGCCCGGAGCTACTGACGTCGAACTAACAAAGGGCAGTTGTGTTTGAGTGGCCGTTATAAACATAGTTTTCAATATTATTACTTTCGTCTTATTTATATTATTTATAACCTTACTTGTTTTATTCAACGACCCGTCTATCGCCAATTGTCATCATAGCTAACCAACTCCGTCTCGTTTGGATATACCTACTAACCAACTGTACTAGGATTCAGGTCAGACGTATTGTACATTACATATAACTTATATTTACTGAATATCTAAAATATAACTTTACTTTGTCGTTGACATAAAATAATAGTCTACTTTTATTTAATAATCTATCCCCTGTAACTAAGGTATACGATTGCCTGTGTCTCCTTCAGGTAATTGAAACTCATTTAAGGAGATAGGGACGATATTTGGGCAGACGTTGGGTAGCTTCCGATTTTTGGTTTTGACCAGGATCCTCAACTATTAAACAAGCCCATAACACTAGCACACCAGGCACTCAAACATACAGCACATTGTTAAAGCTTCTAAATCTAATTCTACAAGCCAGTTAAATCATACTTAGATGCTAGGCATACATTTACCTGTCAAAACAACGTACTGATGAAACGGTAGCATAATGGGATGATCGTTTCAATTATATGTATCGAAATGCAAATTCTCGTTAGAATTAACCACTGTTATGTGAGATATATTCGTTGCAGGAATGAGTCCTAGAAGAATACAAAACTGGCTAATAAAAGAAGACGCATCTGATCTAAAATCTACAGATGCGAATCTAATGGACATTGCGACTACTAAAGAAGCTACCATGAGAGAAAAAATACTAGGAAACTGCATGAATCGGAACTCAACTTCACCAAAATAAATAGGTCAATTGTTAACTATCGTATAAACCAAAGTGTGGAGTATGTGGCGGATCAAACCATTTACAAAGAGACTGTGGATACAAGGATTACAGTTGCAACATATGCAATTCAAAAGGTCATTTAAAATTATGATAACCGTTCATGCACTAAATTTTTAACTGAAAACTTTAATGAAACAGTAGACGATCAGGCTGTTGCGTACAACTTGTCTGATACATTTTTCAATTTGATAGAAACTAATTCTCAAAATAGAATTAAACCATTTACAACTAATTTATTAATATATAATGTAGATGTTTAGTTGGAAATAGAAACAGAATCTTTACATAGTGTAATTTCAAATAAAATGTATTCTGCTCTTTTCAGTAATATCACAATGTAAGAAATGAAATTTCACTTTCTGATTATGTCAGAAACAACATAAATAGGTAAAATAAAAGTAAATGCGAAATATTTAGAAAAAGAATTAAAATGTGCATATACGTGATAAAAAAAGGTGGGCTTTTACTGATAGGCAGAAATGACTAAAACAAAATAAATTATTCACCCATTTACAATAATTTGGAAGTAGGTAATAATCTGAATAATATATTAAACTCATACGAAGATCTATTTAGCTGACTTTCTAGCCAGGAAAGGAGCAGAGAACACCTATGTTGGACCGGAACCAGTGGTAGGGCTCACTGAGCAATCGCTCAAAGCGTTACCCAAGAATTGGTGCAGAGAACAACACAGGAAAATCTGGAAGTACTTGGTAGTACCTAGACAATCTAAAATGTTTATCAAGACCCCTGGTTTATTGCTGGGTGATCTTAATAGCATGACTAGACATCAAATAAGCACCCTGACTGGTCTACTGACAGGACATGGTCACCTGCTTAAGCATCTTAACGCAATGGGGGTATCGGAATCACCATTGTGTAGGAAGTGTGGAGTAGAAGAGGAAGACTCATTTCACATCATGTGCGAATGTGAAGCCTTGTCCACACTAAGATCAAACTACTTGAATAAACCATTTCCTGAAAAAGAGGATATTAAAAACCTAAAACCCAGAGAGATACTTAATTTCGCCAGAAAGACAGGACTCTTTGGTCATCTTTAGAGGTGACTTTATGGTTGGTAATGTATTAACACTTTGGTGATAACACTTAGGTGGGTAAACCGAATCAAAACAATTCGGTATGAGGTGCGCACAATGGACCAACAGGTCTGAGTGCATGGGCATTATGTCCACCTCAATAATAACTAAAACTAAAAACTAAGATCTATTTAAAAACGAAATAGGCACTTTTAACAAATATGAAATTTCACTCAATATAAAAAAGGATTCGTTTCCAAAATTTTTAAACCGAGATCAATTCCTCTAGCTCTTAAAAATAAAATAGAAACGGAAATCGATCATTTAGTTAAAAGCTAAATACTATTTTTGCTTAATTATAGTGAATGGGTCATACCAATAGTTCCAATACTAAAATCCGACTGTACAGTTAGAATCTGTGGTGATTTTAAAATTACGATCAATCCTGTGTTAAAAGGTACAGAATATCCCCTGCCCAATATTGAACACTTTTATGCAAATATAAGTGGCTCCAAATATTTTTCGAAAATAGATCTCCCAGACGCTTACCAAGAAATGATTATCAAAAAATCTGATCGTAAGTACACCACAATAAATACACACAAAGATCTTTTCTGTTATACTAGAAGTCCGGTTGGAATAAAATCGTCAGCGGGTGAATTCCAAAAAGCTATGGAAATTTCCACAGCAAGAATTAATGGTTATTTAATTAATTAATTGGGGTATTTACGCAGCAAATCGTTTAAAACGATGGGCATATGTATTATCATCATTCGACTTTGACATTAAGTACATTAATTCGGAAAAAAATATAGCTGATTTTCTTTCGAGAATTAAAATCTACTATCCTAATAGCAATAACGTAGACGATGACGACAGCATTCATTTAAATTTTATTCATGAAAATTCACCGTTCCCATTAGACTGGTCCAAAATTAAAATTGAAATAAATAGAGATCAAATTACGTCAAGAGTCTTACATGCGACAAAAACAGATGAATGGAGTGACGATTTTACAATTAACGAGTTAAAACCGTATCTCATTCGCAAAAATGAAATATCTTTGGAACAAGGGTATTTATTGTGGGGCTATCGTGTTATAATTCCGCAAAAATTTAAAAAAAATATCCTAGCTGAACTACACTTGTGTCACATAGGTATGACCAGTATGAAAGGCTTAGCACGACAATATTTTTGGTGGGCAACAATTGACAAGGACATTGAAAATAAGGTTCGTGATTGTTATGAATGTATAAACGTTAGGCCAAATCCACCAAAATCAACAATTACTCCGTGGAGATGGCCTCAAAGGCCGTGGACTAGGGTGCATTGTGATTATTTAGGACCGCACAGAAATAAAATTTTTTTGATATTTGTAGATGCAACTTCAAAATAGTTAGAGGCATTCCGGGTTAATTCCATGACTGCGCAAACTGTTATTACGAAATTTTCAGAGTTGATCGCTCGTTTTGGAATTCCGCATACAATAACAACTGACGGTGCGAAATGTTTTAGTGGCATTGAATTTAAAAACTACTGTAAAAAATTATGTATTAGATATTTAATGGGAGCACCATTCCATCCTGCGTCAAATGGTTGCGCTGAATCAAGTGTCAAACTCGTTAAACAATTCATAAAAAAATGCTCGTTCTTTACAAACCAGTTAAACAAATTTTTGCTGATGCATAGTTACACATCGCATACAACAACACACGAGACGCCAGCTAAGTTAATGTTAGGGTATTTTACTAGAACAATATTTGATTTACTAATACCCAGCACTTATGAGGTAGTAGTAGATAGTCAAATTTTATTTATTTATATGTTAGTATTTATTTAAAATATAAATGTATTATAATTTTATAAGGAAAGAGGTGTTACGTATTGATAAATATTATATAAATTAGTAGTAGGGATTATTCACTACTCGCGAGTGCCATCACTGACAAACACACTATTAACAATTATATTGTTTCTCAATAAAGACTTATTTTCTGTTTAACTATTTGATGTTGTCTTTCATATTAAAAACGCAACAGATAGAAAATTTATTCATACTTTTTTTTGAAAATAATTTTGACATAAAAAAAAAAAGAGAGAGTTATTAAGATTATAATATTTTGTCATGAAAAATGTATTATTTATTATATGGAAAGGAATGATATGGTCATAATGAAAAGTAAAAGTAGCAGCAAGTGTTAAATATATAATTAGCGATGATTTATCATGAATAAGAGAGATAGGATATAGGGATAAAATAGAATCAATGAGTTAGTTAAATTTGTTTGGTTACAAGGTGGAAAAAAAAAATATACAGTGTATGATCATTTATGGATCTTTATGTTAAAATAAATTGACTTCATAGGTTTGTCGTAAAATGTAAAGTGACGGAAAATTATACATGGATGACACCAACTCGAATAATGTTAATTCTATTATGAAATGTGCAGTTGTTCTAGAGGAGGATTTTATGACTCTTGATATTTTTTATCGATTGTAGTATATGTATGATACAATGTGTGTTTGCGTTATATGCAATTGTCCGATTGTTTGACGCCAAGCTTTACTAGCTAAATTATTTTTTATATGGATTCTAAATGTAAGTAAAGCATTTACGTTAAACACATACAGTTGCGATTAGAATGATGATAAAATAGTTGTTAAGAATATTTTTTTTTAATTATGTACGTTTAAAAGTTAATTCTATTATTCCCGCGATAAAAATTATTCATGACTTATTTTAAATCTATCTTTAATATTTGTATGATATGCTTAGAAATATAATTTGTTACCTTGTGTCCAGCTAGCTTAATCGTTTGTTGTAAAAAAAAATATATAATAAGAGCACTGACTTTAATCTACTTATTTATTTTTTAATCTTATAACAATTATTAAACTTGAAATATTACTTCACTTAAATTCCTTTCTACACTTGGTATCTGATTATATATGTTCTTTTATACTTTAAAATTAAAATTTATAGAACCGGATAGATTATGAGAACCAATCCCTAGTGACGAGTCACAAATTATTGTTTTACCAATAATTTCAACCACTTGATGTGCTTGGGTAATGACTTCAATAAACCATCAGTATCTTGTGCAATAAATCAAACACTTATCTATCTAAATTTAAGATACACTCTACGATCTCCTTAGTGACATGTCACAAACTATTGTTTTACCAACAGTTTTAACTACTAGATGTGCTAAGGTAGATTTTTGAAATGCACTTATTTGATAGACAATCCAGTTAAAGAATTAAAAAGAATTCTTAATTGGAACAACTCACAAAATACAAAATCAAAAAGTTAATTGTCTTATTAATTCTTAAAAATTTAAAACTAAAAATAAAAAAAAAGATTAATTTATTATTTTTTTAATTACATTACTTATGAAAGATGTAGATGAAAAACACCAAATGTGAAAAAGTTTCTAAGTCCTAGAGAGCACAATCGCGAAACAGTCTGGTGCAGAGACGCTTCATGACCAGATTTTTAAAAATACTAAGGTGACGAATGAGCCAGAAATTGTTCTTTTATAGGCCAATTTTGAGGGGAAAATTTATATTTTATATTTTAATTGATAAATGTTTCTTATTGGTTAGTCAATTAAACATAAAGGGACACGTGCGCAACCTATTATTCTACTATTTTAAGTTAATGTTACATACAGGTATTGGTGTTTTATATCTAACATCTCCCATAATAATGTGTTTTATTAGAAAAATCATCATTATAAAAATATAAATAAAATAAAATTATAAGTGCTAAATATCTATTACAATTTCATTGATGATATGTATGGATCACTTGATACTAATAGCATATGCATCAAATCTTCATTAGTATTATACCTCGAACTTTTTCTAGTGTGGTAAAGTCTTATTTAATGGATTATGTATTAATCGAATTATAATTTCTTGATTTTCGACTACAGTATTAATTAATTATTAAAATTTAACATGTTTATAGAATTAGAAATATAAAAGCTATATATTAATTTTAATACTAACAAAAATATTCATTAACATACTAAATATGTTTAGTTTAAGACGATTACATGACTGAAAAACGGATAACACACCGTGATTTGTTCGAACTCGTGCGACAAAAGTGTTCGATGCAATGTGTGGGTGTCCTAAATTTAATGGTTGTGCTCTTACATGAAAGGTATAGTGGATTGAAGTGGAATGATGTATACATCAAATCCATATTTGTCAATTCCAAAACGATTGTCGAAAATGAAATAAATAACATAAACAATTCAATATCAGAAATCGAAATAAATGAAAGCTAATTGTAAATAAAAAATGTACGTATTTGTATAATCTTTTTAGCCTTATGCACAGCTGTTTTTGTCCGCCGCAAAAAAAATTATATTTTTAAAATCTAGAATACTTGCTCTACATTATCTATGCATCGATACTTGGGTAAAATAGGATAATTTTTAGTATTGTACTTTTTAATTTCAAAAACGAATCAAAAAATACTCTATTTTATTAAAATGATCACTACTTAGTAAAAAAAAAATGTTTTTACGAATTTTTTTTTTATTATCTGTGGCTTTTACTTTTAATAAAATAAAAAACAATTCGAAAAAAATAATTTTTAACTTGTTAAAAAAGTTGACAACGAAAAACCATTTTTATGTTAAAATAATCGTAATACAACCAAATCTATACTATAAATAACGACCGGATGAACATGTGACCTTGAAATTTAATATTTAGTCTAAGCAATATACTAGAATTGTATTTTTCATAAATATTTTAATATTATGAGTACATTTTTAAATGGGACTTATGAGCGCCTAAAATTCGCTTTCAGACCACCTTATAGTGCTGAAAGACCAGCAAAATAGGAAATAACGGTAACACTTCTCCGCTTATCACAATATTTATTATGCTAGGTATGTGTATAGGACTCTTCTTGATCTGGCGCTTGACTGCAAGCATGCTTTTTGTGCTGTAATTTGTAAATTTGACACAAATTTTTTATTTTTTTTTATTTTGAATCCTATACCTCGCTCAAACGCTCCTGTAATTTAATTCCGGGGCCCGCAAACTGATATCCTGGCACGTGAGCTTCGAACGAAAGACTGTTAATTACTGAGTTTACAATACCGGAACCCCTTTTTCGTCGAACACCACAACGTCTTTGCTCTTTTATTTTTACTTTTAATAGTATATTTTTATATGAACGAAACAAAAGATTACAAAATTCAATGAACTATAACATTTTCAGCAACATATGTGGTCAGCTAAACTGTGAAAAAAGCAATTTAATTTTTACACTTTGTGCGATTCGAATGGTTTGAGATTCGAGAACGTATATGTATATATATCCAAAGTCGTTGGATCAATTCAAATATTAATTTTTGATTAAAGTGTTGAAAGGAATCGAAAGAAATCCGTTGTTCACATTTGAAAATAGTGATGATGTACCAATCATGGACTTAGTTCTACCCAATTTGGTGTTTATTTTTGTCGATGTGGTCATGGAAATATAGAACGTAATGTGCGATTATATCGCACGCGGTCGACATAAAAGGGTTGGTGTGTTTTTCCTCTCACAAACGCTGTCTTGCAAACAAAAAAAAACAAAAAAACAAATGTTACAAGATAATGTAAATATGGTGGTGTTGTTTCGACAAGTCAGAGTCAATCTGTGACACGCATACGATGAATACGTGTGTTGTGATATGAAATTTAACATATTCAAAGAATTTTGCAGACATTGTTAGGAAAACGATAAATACGATTTCGCGGTAATATTTACGGATTTCGCAAGTGACAGTGGTTGATAGGTTTGAAACGTATGTAACAATATGAATGCCTAAAATAATAATAAACTTTAAATGTTATTCTCATATTTTGCAATTTCATGTCTTAATGCCATTAATATTAAAATTAAATGTTACAAACACGAACTGCCTTCAGGTAATGACTAATGGTAGTTCCGGGATATCTCATAATAAGGTTGATGACGTAGAAATAATCCACAAGATCATAAAAAAACGGTACTTATTAGTAATAGTAACCAACTATTCAATTAAGTATTGTACTAAAAATTAATTCAAACACTGGGCTTCAAAATAACAGTTGTAGTAGGGAAACTAACTTCAATAATAATTTCAATTACCTTCAATTGTGTAAAAAAGTGAGAAGATATCATTGTAAAAATTGTTATCATAAAATAGTTATCAAAATTATACCGGCACTACTATTAGTACCATAGGCATAATATATCTATAATACTAACATATTAATATTATTAATTTCATTTGCATTATAAATTTAAACAGAATCAAATTCTTATAAAGCTGATTAAAATTATGATATTTAGTAATGATGAAGCAATTTTTATTAAAGAAAAAAATGATTACATAATAGTTAGAGAGACATGTAAACATAACAAAAAATAATTGAACACAATATTTTAAAATTTTCACTGAATTATTGTCCTTTTACCTTTTCAAATATTTCTGATTTTCATCATTTTTTTTAAAATAATATTTTCATATTGTGATTCTTAAACAATTTAAAAAAAATAATCTTATATTATGACAGACTTTCAGTTATAATAAATCGTAAAGTGTAATATTATATTATCACTTGTAATATTAAAATATTAAATTATGTTATCTTTTGTACATGTATGTCATAAATTATGAATTCACAAAATCACCAAAACAGGGTTCCCTTATTTAAAACATAAAATAATCAATAAATTAGGCAATTAAATCTGATTATCGTACAGATTCAAAGTAACGCCTATGTGTGGGTTCTCAATTAGGTCCAGTCAATCACATTTAACTATTAATTAAGATCTACAGTTTCTAAGAACACACTAGGGATCGCTACACGGCCCTCGTCTACTATAAAAACCCATTTTTTCCTATTAAAATCAGTTCTTTCGGCGATTTTAAAATACACAAAATCTGCGACACTCTACTCAAGATTCTTATTCTCTGGGACTTTTATTTATATTTAATTTGGACTTGGAATATTTTCTCAAGCTAAATGACACTTAGAAATTTTAAAGTGAATTTTGTTTTGGTGAATCTTTTAATTTAATTTAATTTGTTCATTAAATAACAATGTTTTATTTTATCGTGGAAATAAATGTCAATTAATATGTTAAACTTCAAACATTTTTTTTTTTAATTATTTTTTATATATAATAAACCCGAATCAACTCTAATTTTCTCAGTTAATGGTAAATATTTATTATAAGACTAAGTGTGTTGCAACTCTATACTTATTGGGTAGCTAATCATTTTTGGTTTAATGTCTTTGTTCTAACGAACATGGTGCCGGCAGACAGCACAGAGAAACTTACGAATATATTTTTTAATGTTTAATTTTTGTCATAGATATTAATATTTTTGAATCTTGTTTTGTCCAGGTCAGAGGAATATTTAAAAAATATTAGTGTCAATCTCTCAATAAAATATAATTTCTTAAGAAATATACTCATTCTACAAAGTCAAATAAGGATACATTATTTGATTATAATAATTATAATTATTATAAAAAACATAGAGTGTATAGAATCTCTTGCATATAATAATACAGCCATAGATTTTGTGTTTCGCATTATTTATAATTAAACGATTTATTCTCAAATGGTCATATTTACTGTCGAACTACTATTCGTTCCCCATAGCTACCGCCCTTTCTTTTTTCTTTACCTTTTTGAGTCATTCCGTCCATTTCATTTTACATAATAATTATCTTTCTAAACCTATTTTCTTTCTATCTAATCTGTATTTTCTCTCTTTTTTTTTTCTTTTTGGTTTATTACAAAAGGTTTATAAATATATATTTTAAAAATAATTAGAATTGTTTATTGTTAAATATTTGTTAAAATAAATCGAAACATACAGATAAACAAATATTTTCAGTGAATCATACATATAGACAAACAATTTCTAATATAAATTATTCGTTAGCAATAATAATGAATTTTAATACGAATTATATTTTTAACTATACTAAGACATTGAAATTAAGTGTTGATATAAAATATAAAAAATCTATTAGTACATTCCATTTTAATTTGTGTTACTGTTTCTTGGCACATAATTCATAGAAAATTTTCGATACTCGTTAGACCTCTTTACAATTTTTTTGTACCTTTCCAGATTATAGAAATCATGCATAGTGTATGGTAGAACAAAATTAGTTGGATAATATGATTGATTAACTGTAAAAATGTTTGATTGATTTATTAATTTTAGTGACTATAAAAATTTATTCTGCTAATATAGATAATATACAAAAATCACTTGGATTTTCTCTACACAATGGACAATTCAACTGGTCATTAAGCATACTTTTTTCACAATCATAACAATATCTGTGTCCACATGTAGTTATAGTCATACAATATGGATTTTTTTCACAAGAACTGCATTTAGAAAGATCTATGATGAGAAACCATACATATTTTATTTCAATATAAAATTAAAACAAAACAAATAACTAAATAAATTAAATAAATCAACTAATCCGGAACATTTTATATGATTTGATTAAAGATGATTCATTATTCCGTCTTCACAATTTAAATTTATTGAGAAAAATAAAAACCTTTTGAATCCCATTCAATAGTCGGATGCTAGTCTAACTTATTAGTTTTTTCATCAGCTTCATTGGTATCTGTAAACATTATAATTTCATTAATTGTTGAAGTACAATTTATCGTTATTTCAAATACTGTAATATGCATAAACAATGCGAATTGATATTAATTCAAATTGTATTATTTTTCTTCCAATATTTCGATTAATATATTTTTATTTCCAATTTTTCATTAAATAATATTATCACAAAAAATAGTCTAATGCAATAATATTTATCCATGAAAACTATTTAAATTTTAATATTTTTTAATTTAACTTAATTTGCTTATCAATTACTAGGTATCACCCCAGACCCATAGCCTTCCAGACCTCACAGGTCTACAGCAACTTAAAATGATAGTTGGTGTTGGATTAAGAATTTCATAATTAAGTCAAACTACAATAAATTTATTATTGCATTAAAAATTGAGATAAAATATATTACAAATTCAATACCCTAAAATAATACAGATAATTAAAAAAAAATTCTATAATATAATATCACAATGTCTTATTAATAATATAAATACAAAAAAATAAGATAAAAATGTTCTTCAAAATTATACTTAATAATAACCAAATAATTATTATTTAGCACAGGAGATATGTAAAAAAAACTTTACAATCGATAAATTGAAATTTGTATTACAATGTTATTTGTTTCTGTTAACACGGACAAAAACCAACGGATTTCAAAAAATTTTTTAGAGTACCTTTGAAATATTTATTGACAAACCTGGTAAAGATTTAAGATTTTAATTCGTAAAACGATGATTATAATTAACGTTTTCTTAAAAAATGCTAATATTTTTGATCGCTCACAGAGTGTTAATGTTATCATATATGAATATATATGGAAAATGCTATCATATTCGCAAATAATTTTCCCTGAATAATGTCGCAGAGCTTTTTTATTAAAAAAAAAAAAAAGAAATTAAATTGTTAAGTAATTTTTTTAACTCTACAACATGTACTCTATAGTATGAAGTTAAATAAATTTTTTTTTATCCCCTCAGGGATAAAAATGTTTATTTATAATTTTTTTAAATGGGAACCACTATTTTTGATTTAATAATATGATAGAAAAAAGATTACAAACAATTTTGTTCTTATAATTTTTTTTATCCAAACAACCGTTTACGTTTTATAATTGTTTAAAGATTTTAACTTCCAGAAAAAATATTGCCATTTATTACGTTTCATAATATCGGTGGCAGTGCAACAGGTATTTTTGTTAGATCCTTTAGTCTTACAAAACCATAGACTTAGCTATTAATAATACACCGAAAACCCGGTTTGAATCTATTATTATCACTCATTTAGTGCGTAGTAAATTTTTATAGCTAATTTACCTGCCATAGCTTGATCAATAAAATTTGGTTATGCAACAGCAAATAAAAATAATGACTTCTGTATTTAATACAGTTAAATGACAATAGAAATTTGGCCTAAAATTACTTAACTTTAACAAGCTGTAATGGACGAACGGTTAATCGGATAAAAAAAATTATAAGAACAAAATTGTTTGTAATATTTTTTTTTATCATATTATAAAGTTAAAAATAAAGGTTCCCATTTTAGAAAATTATAAATATGGATTTTTATCCTTGAAGGGACGAAAAAATTATGGTTTGACTACATATTTTTGTAGAGTTTTTTGAACTTAATGTTTTTTCTCTATAATAAAATTTCAAATTCTCAATATTTTCTAAGAAAATGAGTGTCTTACTAGATTTTGATCACCCTGTATGTCATACGACCGAATACAAATACAGGTAGCTTATTGTTTCTATACGACGTTGCTATTGACAGAGATGAATATCAAGATAGTTTTAAGATAGAGCATTGCAACTGAAGGCATAAATTAAAAATACAAATCTTTCGAATATATGAAAAATTTCTATTTCTTGTCCTATATTATAATTGACAATAAATTGCATATCTATGAAAATACCAGTTATAAAAAAATCCGTTAGCTACCAGTCAGTATAAATCATTGTACTTCTTTTATGTGTTTTAACACAACAATTCAAAACTTTAGAGTGTTATATGTAATAAATGAATTAAGTTACATTAAATATTCAAACGGTATTTGTTATTGAAAAATTATCTCTTAGTATTATTCTAAGAGTAACTGAGTGGGTTATGATAAATGAATCACTCTGTATAAGCTCGGTAATGTACGAAAATTAAATGAAAGTCTAAAATTTAAAAAAAAATAGACTAAAATAAATAGATTTATCGATAACCGGTTTTACAAATTCACTTTTATAATTGATAATTTTGTATTAATGTAGTTTAAGAAAAGTGTGCTACGTTGTAGTGTTTTTGTCGCTATTATATCAGCGTAAAAATATTTTGATTAATTATTACTCTGCTTGTTTGAAAACTTAAAAATCTTGTCTAAATATTTAAAATTTAGTTAATATTTAAAAATAAGCCATTTTTTTATCATCTATTTTATTTGATAACAAAGACACAATTATAGTATCTTAATTGAATTCCAATTATTATCTCTCAAAATCACTCAAAAAATATATATATTTTTTTTTAATTCATAATTTATTATGATTTTTTTAATAGATTTCAATACAGAAGTATTATTATAGCTTAACGATTAAAATAAAACTATACAATGGAAACTAAGACTATACAATAAGAACTAAGACTATACAAAGGAAGAAAAAAAATATTGTTATTAAACACAATTAAACATATCGTTAAATTAATAAATTAAACATACTCAAAATACTAAAAAAGAAAGAACAAAATAGACCTAGGATATTAAATTACCCACAGAAAAATATTATATAACGTAGCCAGCTGAATGAATGAAGGAAATTATTTGTATAATTATTGATGAGGATTCTGTATTAAGGATATTAAAACTCTTAATGGGTGAAATATTAAGGGAGGACAGGAAATTGAACAAGAGTAAACGGTTATGTTGTAAAGCTGGGCAATCAAATAGTAAATGAGGAAAATTAAATGGGACTTTATCATGTTTGGGGTAGAAGGGGGAACGGTTTAGTGTCATGTTAAAGGCATAACTAGGTAACCGATTATGACCAAATCTAAGACGGGAAAAAGAGGTAATATAGAAACGGGACAGAGGGAGGTTGTAAAACTAAGGATGTTTAGGAATAGTTGGAACTATAGATTTATGCCAGTTAGCTAAAGAGAAATTTGACCATTTATCTTGCCATGCTTATATAATAGTTAGATGAATAGAGGAAAGGAGATTGGAAAAGGTTATTTTTATGATAGGTGGTCGGTTGAAGGAGTTAGTCAGTTTGTCTAGATGGTCTGCTATCTCATTGCCATAGATTCCAACATGACTAAGGCACTATAAAAATTCAACATTAATGTCCATTAAATAGAGACTATAAATTATAAAAAATATAAAAAAATACTAATATTTTTTCGATATATTTTTATGAAAAAATATTATTAAAAAATAAAAAATTACAATTCCCAAGAAATCTCATTGTATAGTTTATACAGAATATTAAGTAAGTATAGAAACAGGTCAATTGTTACAAACAATAAAAATAATAAAAACCTGTATCCTTACTTACTGAGCACTCTATATATGTAACTGGAGTATTGATATAAATTGAGTATTCTCTAAAACTTATTTTCGGTCTATCACTTTACATTTTTAAGTGAAAACATAGATTTATCTAAAAATATTCTAAATAATACATCAATCCTTGAAAATTTATGTTAAAAATTACAATCTCGTGTCATTATTGACAATGTATTTTCAAATTGATACAAAGTTCTTATAATTATTGAATATTATCTATTTTGAATTAATGTTGTGGTACAGTAAAAAACTTAAATTAAAACTGTTAAATACTTACCAATTTTTTTTTTCATTGGCATAACTCAAAGGAGAACAAATTGTAAATAGTAACGTAAAGAAAATTTTAGTTGAAAAAAACATGTTTTTGGGGCAATTGAAAAAAATTGTTCTTTGTGTAATTTCAATAAAATTTACGTATTAAACCATCCTTTATATAATTAAAAAATTGGGTAACATAATTCATTTTGAATAGTATAATATTCATTAAATTCAATGCATTATTTATTTGTATTAGCCCTAATAATAAAGATTATAATATAATAGAATAATAAATAAAAGTTAAGTTCAATTACCTTGAACTACGTCATTTAACAAGTATAACATATTTTTTTTTATATTTTTTCATTTAATATGGTTATAATATACAAAATCAATAATTATAACAATTAAATTAAATATAAATCAATTACACTTAAAAAAAAAAAAATGATTAATAATACTCTGAGTCATAACTATTACCAGTTAAACTTTTTCTTGTATAGTCATCATCATTAACAATACCTATATATATGTTTTTATATTTTGATAGTACAAATTAATCACTTATGTACTAAATTACATTCATGAAAAATAAACTATTACATTGCTTATGTCTATTTTCGAAATATAGGAGGTAAAAATAAGAATTATTAAAAGCCAAAAAATAGTTCTTTTGACACTGTAGTAATTAGATGAGGAAGTATTGAATTACGTCGATTTTAGTATAATATAAGCTTTACAATAGTAGTAAGCAATTTTTGAACTCTTAAGCAATATAATAATTCCATATAAAAGGGAAATGCAGGGTAAGCAAATTAATAATGGTGGGAAAAAGAATATAAAAGGGAAACATGAAAAGTATAGGAGGATGAGACAGGACGATACTGAGCGAGACGAGACTGGACGTTTTGGTCGAAGAAACGTCGAGTTACGGGTTAGGTCGTTGATGTAAGAATAACTTTATATTCTTTTTTTATAAGATTTAATTAATTTTTGTGTTCAATTATTATATTATATTTGACTTTGTGTTTGATACATTTCGTAAATAAAATAACTATTTAAAAATTTGGACTTAGCGCAAATATTTTATATTCACGGTGATCTCGAAATTGTGTGTGTGTGTGCGGCTAGAGTCTAGGTTGGACTGCTAGTCCTTTAGTCAATCTTGATGATTAGTGAACGAGCTGGCTAGTGTTTGGGCTTAACCGTCCTTTAGTGGGTATAGTAAAAAGGTAGTTGTGCTGGTGGCTGACAAGGAGCCACCCTTCAGTCTGCTACTTTTGAGCTAGACTGTGCTGACGGGTCTAAACTCTACCCCTTTAGTAGTCCACTAATTAGAGAGATTGGGGCTGATCAGTTTATCCAACGGGAGGACTCGAGAAGAGCTCGGACGACGAACTCGTCGTCAATATATATATACATAAAACTTTAGTAAACCTTTGTGTCTACGTTGGGGCACTACCGACGTACGACAACACTTACAATCTATTGCTCTTAAAATTCTATTAGCGTTAATGCACGATACTTAGGAAAATTATGTAAAATATATGTCGTAATATGCTCTATGCTTGAATTATGCATCTTAAATTTATCAATAAAAGTTTATAATCTGTATTTAATATTACTTGTATACAAACAAATAATTAATTTATCTGTCATAACATATACACTATTGTGCACCAGATATTATATATGTATTTTAGGGTGCTCTTATTCTATAAACTTACATTGATCGATTTCATTAAACGCCAATTTTTTTTCATTATTATATGAAAGTCATTTGGGTAAAATTTGATTTTGATAACTTACCGCCTTCAGATGCCAAATCGGGGTTGAAAATTTAATTAAAAGGGTAATTTTTCAATTTTCGATCATTATTTCTAAAACTAACAATCCTAGCGTAAAAATGTATAGAGTATAAATTATAGATTGTAATATTTTCTTTGAAAAAAATGTTTACAAAAATTATTTTTATTTGCTCATAAATAAATTATAAAATAAAAAAAAAAATTGCTCAAATTCACTTATTTAACATAAATCATTCGTAACTTTCAAAATAATCACTTTACAACAAAATGATTTGTATAAAAAATATGTAAAATTAAATTTTCTAGAATATTAGTCTTATGTGTAATTATAGTCAGATGTATACTTTATATTATTTATACTAAAATTTGTTATAATTCAAAAATATAAGCAATAATTTATAAAATAAAAATAATGAAAATGAATAATGGAGGCTTGGATTTTTGTATATGGTGAGAACCTGATGTTGTGGTTCTATCGGGGTCGTATGGTTCGAGGGTTTAGAACAATAAAGACAAGTAGATATGAAGTAATAAATGTATGTCCTCTTTATTGAGGAATATAAGCTAATAAATTTGTAAACATCTTTAATAGGACACTGAGGTAACGGGGCGGTAATCCGACCCTCGAGACCCTGTAATGTGTATATGTAGTAGGTGTGAACAAACTAGCAAAATTACTCTTGATATTAAAAGGAGATTATAGATCTATTGCATTATCGTTCTTTATTCAGATTATTAACTCTAAACAAATGGGATAATATAAATTGACTTACCTTAGTAATCTACAGGGTACGTTCCATAAGTAATGCGTCGCATTTTTTTCTGAAGCGACTATTCGTCCGATCGACTCGCTCTAAGCGGGAGTCGATGGAGGGGGAAGTTAGCTACGCATCGCCGCCAAGAGCAGTTCGCTCTGTGATCTTGGAGCGTTTTAGTGACGCTCTGCGCGAGCACCTCGTCGTGGTTACGATGGAGAAAAGTTTAGAACAAAGATACGTGATAAAGTTTTGTGTGAAACTGAAGAAGACGCCGCTCGAGACTTACGGAATGCTTGCGGAGGCTTACGGGGATGCTTACCTGTCAAGATCGCAGTCGAACCGGTGGCACAAGAAGTTTACAGAAGGTCGAAAAGAGGTCGCCGACGAACACCGCGAAGGACGCCCGTCATCGTCGCGCTGTGACGAAAATGCCGCTCGTGTGCGAAAATTACTAAACACTGATCGCCGAATGAGTTTGCAAATGTTGGCAGACGCATTAGACATTCCTAAAACCTCCGTTTACCGCATTTTTACGGAAGATTTTCAAATGCGCAAGGTTTGCGCGAAACTCGTACCGAAGATTTTGACTGACGATCAGAAGCAAAATCGTGTGCTGTTGGGTCAAGAACTCAACGATCTCACTGACGCTGATCCCAGTTTTCTCGATAACGTCATCACGGGAGACGAAACTTGGGTTTTCAAATATGATCCTGAGACCAAGCGCCAAAGTTCGGAGTGGCACACCGATGAGTCGCCGCGTCCGAAGAAGGCCAGGATGAGCAAGTCGCGGGTAAAATCGATGTTGATTGGGTTCTTCGACAAAAAGGGGGTAGTGCATAAGGAGTTTGTGCCAGCTGGACAGACTGTAACCGGTCAGTTTTACAAAGAAGTGCTTATTCGACTGAACAACAGAGTGACGCGCGTCCGAAAGGAGATCAGCAAGAACTGGCGGCTGCATTACGACAACGCGCCTTCACACACCTCGTTCGTTGTCACCAGCTACCTGACCAGGATCGGTGTCGCAACGGTGCCCCAGCCTCCTTACAATCCCGACCTGGCCCCCTGTGACTTTTTTTTATTCCCCCGAATGAAAAGAGACTTGAAAGGAACCCGTTTTTCAACGATAGAGGACGTCCAATCTACCACGACGAGGGTTCTTGACAGCATCCCGGTTGAGGAGTGGCAGGACGCGTACGCTGCATGGAAATCTCGCTGGATTAAGTGTATTAATGCTGAAGGACAGTACTTAGAAGAATATTAAGTAATTGTACCATTTCGTTCAATAAATTTCTTTAAAAAAAATGCAACGCATTACTTATGGAACGTACTCTGTATAATGTCCAAGAAGATAAATGAAGTATTTACCAGAAATGCCAATTTTTACTCAATATTATTTATTTATGGTAATAATGTCTTTATAGAATGAAATAAATTTTAAACGTATGCACAGTAAAATAACTCAAACGACAACACGGGACCGTGTTCAAAATGCAAAAGCAAAAAAACGAACTCACTTGCTTCTCAATGGATATCAGTGCTTTTTATAGTACTAAAGAGGTACCTCCATATCCAGGGATATTGCCGTTTGTACCATTTATTTTGTTAGAGTCAATTTAAGCTGTTTTTTTAATTAGTAACATTTTTAATGAATAAATACCTTTTCTTTATCTAATGTGTTAAATGATGTGCTCCAGGCTGATAAAATGTTCTAGACTTGCTTAAATTTTCTCCGAGAAATATTACTATAAGCTCCAGAAATTCTCTATAGTCATTGTGATTTTTGTAATTTTTTTTTCAGAGAATTGTAGTATTTTTTCTTCATCATTTTTTAATATATTTAAAATTGTGTCACTAGACTAAATGGAAAATATAGTTTTATTTATTTTCCCCCATTTATTAACAAAACTCTTAAAAAGTAGTATATCTGGACCAGACGACGGAACAAATTTTGCTTCAACAAAAACGACATCAAGTATTATTTCAACAACATGATGCCTGCATGCTAAGAACAGTATACTACTTTTTAATTTTTGCTTCAATAATACACAAGTGCCATTTGATAACAGAGTTAAACACTGTTGTGTCAAATACAAAGCCTTGAACTTTATATAATAATGCACATATTTCTAATTTAAAATTTTGTTTGCCAATTATTGTGGGTAAAATTTTAAATTCTCAATGCGCTAAAGAAAATTGTATGTTAAGTTCAAAAAACTACCACAAAATATAATTTTAAATGATAAAATATCAATATTACACTGCACTTATCGTATCAGGCATAATTAGTTAATGATTAGATATAAAAGTTAAAAGTCACCAAGTATAAACTCATTGCTGCATTAGTGTATTAGGGGCTTGTTTAATAGTTGAGGATCTTGGTCAAAACCAAGAATCGGAAGCTACCCAACGTCTGCCCAAATATCGTTCCTATCTCCTTAAATGAGTTTTAATTACCTGAATGAGACACAGGCAATCGTGTACCTTAGTTACAGGGGATAGATTATTAAATAAAAGTAGACTATTATTTTATGTCAACGACAAAGTAAAGTTATATTTTAGATATTCAGTAAATATAAGTTATATGTAATGTACAATACGTCTGACCTGAATCCTAGTAAAGTTGGTTAGTAGGTATATCCAAGCGAGACGGAGTTGGTTGGCTATGATGACAATTGGCGATAGACGGGTCGTTGAATAAAACAAGTAAGGTTATAAATAATATAAATAAGACGAAAGTAATAATATTGAAAACTATGTCTATAACGGCCACTCAAACACAACTGCCCTTTGTTAGTTCGACGTCAGTAGTTCCGGGCTACAGACTAGTATAATTGTCACATCAGCATCTCCCTCTATGCTAATTAATATGTATTACGAATTAAATAAATAGAAATAAAACGTGTGTAATATAAGCGATAAGAACATAGTAATAAATGTTCTTACAGGTGTAATGCAATTTTGTAGTAAGAGTAATCGCTGCTATCAGCTGATACTAATGACATTATGATAAATTATATACTTATGCAAAAAGTAATGCAATACGTAAAATTATTTAAATCAAAAGTGATTTCATAGGATTATGCGCGACTAAATGTAAATATATGTATAAATTTCGTGATAATAGAAAAACTATATAACTGACTATAATTTTACATAAGATTAATATTCTATAAAATATAATTTTATATATTTTTTATACGGAACATTTTGTTGTAAAGTGATTATTTTGAAGGTTACGAATGATTTATGTTAAAAATTTATGTTATGATTTATGTATTTCAATATGAAGGTAATTAATAATAATATAAAAATGCTTAGTTTTGCTTGCACATCAACGAGCGAGCGAGCCAGCGACCAAATTTTGAAGCTCTGAATTCAATGTAAAATTCAGAATTCTCTTGTCCAATTATTTTTTCTCAAACAAGCTTCTACCTCATGTCATTTTAATGTGATATTGGTGTATAATTAATTTGCGTCCAGACTTTATTTATTTATTAAAAAAAAAACATTATAAAATTTTCGTGTGTGCAAATTAGCGATTCAAGAAAAAGTGTCGTATTTAATTTTTGACTATCAACAATCTTTACGCAAACTATCTAAAAAACCGAGCATAGTGGGTTTGCGGTTCAGATGGGATGTGGCATACTTGTGTCAAGTATAGATGATATCTGACAGTGATTAAAATTACTATCATAAAAAACGCTTCGATGTAAATTTGTAAATAGTGTTTAATTTTCAAAAAAATGGTGGATTAGTCCAAAAGCTACATGATCTCCTATTTGGTGAACCATATCAATTAGAAATAATACATACATTTTTTCATATTCTTTACTATTACATTTTTTTTGTAAATAAACCTGTCATAAGTAAAGGGTAGTAGTAATCACTTTTATAATAACGAAGTTTATTTATAATTTCTTTCATTAAATTTAAAAATAACTATCATTTTATTCCTACTCATTGTAATTGCTTTGGTAATTTTTTGTAACATAAGTGTTCATTTTTAATGATAACTTAAAAAAAAAAAACTGAAACATAACGAAATTTGTATTTTATATAATAGATATCTTATAAATTTTTTATATAGTATACTCTATTTGAAAAACTTAGTGAGAACCAAAGTATAAGATGAGTTTCAAAGAGACCACCTGTGCATAATAATAACATTTTTTCAACCTAATTTTCGACAATTTTCTGGATCGTCTGACAATTTTAACCAATATTAAATTCGATACATTAAGACATAATAAATATTTAATAAAACCAATCAATTGATAGTGTACTAGGTGAAACATATCAATTAGGAATAATACATACATTTTTTCATATTCTTTACTATTACTTTTTTTTTTGTAAATAAACCTGTCACAAGTAAAGGGTAGTGATTACTATCGGAAATACACTTAAGAATATTCCGTGAAAAGGTCCAAGATTAATTAAAGAATAAAATGAGCATATCATTTTTTAATGATTAAAATCACTATCATAAGAAACGCTTCAATACAATTCTGAAGATAATGTTTAATTTTAAAAAATTATTGGATTATTCCAAAAGTAACATGATCTCCTATTATCCTTATTTATATTTTAATTACAAGTTTTATGATTTATTAGTGTAATATATGAATAAATAAATATATATATATGTTTATATATAAATATATAAAAGGAAATGGTTTTATATTATAAAAATGATTTCAAATGAATGAGGTATATAAATAGTATTTATCATAAAAAAATTGTATTGATCCATAATTTTTCAAATAGTTATAGTAGTATAAAGTTAAATAAAAACAATTTTATTACTAACTTTGATGTTAGTTTTCACTATGAAAACAAACAAAAGTCTAAAATATTTCTTTTTATATTAAAATATAGGTAAAGACATTTTACATCTATAAAAAAACAATTATATTGATTTGTTCATTTTTGAAAAAAATTATGACAGTTTTAAGTAAGGAAAATTGAAAGAATGTCGAAAATTAGCGATTTTTAAATTTGTAATTTTTTTGGAGATTTCTCTCATTTACGGGGGATGAGGGAAATTTTTTCAATTTTTGACGGTAATGTCTTCGACTACATACGATTTGTGATCTTTTGACGTATTGTTGTAAAAAATCGGTTAAGTAAGTACTGAGAAAAAGTAGTGAAAGAACAAAAAAAAAAAAAAATTTTAAATTTAAATAAAACACATTATAGTAAAATTAATACTTTCTCAACTTCGTATTGAAACTAAAAATAAAAATCAGTAATAATTTGAAACCAATTTTTTTAAATGTCATTACTAAACACAGAAATTTCAACTCTTGTCAATGACAAAACCCTGGAAAAACACAGATATTATTTAAAATCGATTTTCGAAGTCGTTCAATTCCTGGTGATCAATGAACTTTCATTTCGCGGATCCTATGACATTGATGAGAAAGCTGAACGTAGATTATTCATTAAACTTTTCGAGTTCGCATTGAAAAAAGACAGATTTTTAGTTGAATGCAACGAAACTATACCAAATAATGGAAAATACACGTCTCCAGAAATACAAAATGAAATCATTCAAATCATGGCGGAATCTGTTAGAGAATTAGTAGTTATTGATGTGATGAAATCTGATGTTCCATGGTTTACGCTTATGGAAGATGGGACCAAAGACAAAAACAACAGAGAAAACATAGCTATCGCTATTAGATACGTAAAGGAAGGAAAACCTCGAGAATCTTTACTCAATATTATCACAACCAAGGAATTGGACGCTAAAACATTTACCGAGAAAACTATTGAAACATTGCGTGAGAATAGCATCGATCTGTCACGTCTTCTGAGTCAATGCTATGATGGAGCTAATGTGATGAGTGGTAAAAAAGGAGGTGTCTCTGGTCTCTTGGAACAACACCTTAATCGTAAAATTCCTTACATACACTGCTTCAACCATCGTCTNTCTTAATCGTAAAATTCCTTACATACACTGCTTCAACCATCGTCTCCATCTCGTCGTTGTAAAAGCAGTGTTTGACAATGATTCTCTGAGGGACTTTTTCGACATGTGTGTGATGCTACATGAATTTTTTCACCATCCCAAAATTTCTTCTTT
>NW_026099572.1:83785510-83819304 GCF_025091365.1 Daktulosphaira vitifoliae
ATAGTTAAACCAAACAATACAAAAATTTTTTGTTTTCAGTTTTACAAAATAATGACCTATATTACAGAGCTTAGAAAAAGTCGTGATACACACTAAAATAGAAACACATCATGGTAAAATTAATACCTTCTCAGATTACATTTTTCAGAATGTTTAACTAGATCTTGATTAACTTCATTGTTTGATTTTAAAATAAGTTATAAGCTACTAGACTTTTTTAGAATTTTATTTTACACATTTTAAATTAAATTTTGACTTATAAATTGTAAATTACATTAAAATTAAATTCCTATTATTTTTAAATAGGTGACACAATATTCAAACTTCGATAACTTTGTGCAATCATCTAGCAAGACATCAAATAGTAAAAATATTTCTTCAAGTTCAAATTTAATAAAATATAATAAGTCCAAACTAAACCACAAATTTTTCAGTAGATTTATTTATTTAATTTATACTTAATTTTCCTTTTAAACGCTGTTTTAAGAACAATATAATGATGGAACTTTTTTATAATCGTGTTTTTTTAAATATTTATAAGAATATGCAAAAAATAGACATCAAAATAAACGTATAATATTTAACGCACACACTACTATAACAACGTTGGCGGTTTATTCTAAACATTTACTAAAAAATAAATAAAATAGTATATCATTAAGTCTAGAATAATATTAGAAAGGTACGGAGCAAGTTAAACAAAAATAGCACAGTGTCTACAATAAAATAAAAAACGAGATATAAATCACATTGATGTAATAAAAATAATAATGAAAGAAAATACATGATTGGACTTCAAAAATTACAAATTTATATAATTTTAAGTGAAAGCTAAAAAAACTATGAGTATTTTTGAAAATTTAAACAAATAATACTTTTACGTATCTTTTATTCATCTAATACATGTAATAATATTGAGTTATCTCAATATATGGCACGTTATTTGAGAGATAAAGAACTACATTTTTGATTTTTTCCAAATCTTCTTCTTTACCAAAAACTGTGTTTTTTAATTGTGCCCTGTACCGTAATAATTCTAGCATTACATCACCTAAATCGTATGACTCATTTTCTAAAAAATACAACAATATAAATGAAGTAATAGATATTTTACAATAATTTGTTAGATAATTACCGACTTCATTATTGTGACTTTTCCATTCATTTATCATTTCTACCTAAAGTATACAAAATAGTTTATTGTAGACATAAAGAAAAAAACACATTTTTTGTACGCAACGCCCAGTAATATTATGTATATAATGTATATAAATGTTGGTGGGAGGAGGCACTTATAACTAATGCAACAATGAATAAATAAAATAAAGTAAATAATAAGATTAAAATAAAATTGTGAACAACTATTTATCTACAATGATGTTGATGACTGTTTGATGTAAGTGGAAGGCGAATGAAGTCGTTGGTATAGCAATTAAACCAGGGAAAACATACTGTCGCCAACAGTACTTCAAAATGTGCGAATGTAATTCACGATGAGCGTATCACAAGTATTTTAACAACTACGTGCTCGAAATCATTGTAAAACCATATAGCAAAATGAGCTAGGATAGAGGCGACAACGCAGAATCACAAACAAGGATCAACAGTTACTCGGTGTCGTACAAAAATTGCATACGTAATCATACAACGAAAATAAATCTCTCGCACAACTGGTGGTGG
This sequence comes from Daktulosphaira vitifoliae, assembly GCF_025091365.1. Taxonomy (NCBI): domain Eukaryota; kingdom Metazoa; phylum Arthropoda; class Insecta; order Hemiptera; family Phylloxeridae; genus Daktulosphaira; species Daktulosphaira vitifoliae. The sequence goes on from NW_026099572.1 coordinate 83,787,191, forward strand.
TAGTGAGAGTGGCGTATCCATTCACAAGAAAATAAGTTAAATTACATGGGTTTGTTACATTGGGATTCATGTGACCATTGCGTTTTGTACGGATTCATTCACAAACAAATGATTTTAATGATAATTAAAACATGACTGGCGCTATGCTCCAATATAATTACTACCGCAATCGCAATATAAATATACCAGTATTTCTCGACACATTACAAACCGGTCATGAAAGGCGTCCGAAGTTNCCAGTATTTCTCAAAACCAGTCATGAAAGTCGTCCGAAGTTAAATCTGAAACGAATTCGATGAGTACTGCCTTTTGTCTTACACAAATCATACAAGTAAAAATAAATTGCCGCACATCGTTACGACCAGAAATTATCCAAAACTTTCTTCGTATTATTTATAAAATCATCTTCGATTTCGTATGTAAATAACCGGTGCGATAATATTGAATTATTAAATGCATAAGATGAGAAATTTTAGGTAAAACTATCGGTTTGCATTTGGCTGAAATGAGTTTAGCATTATATTCTATGTCAATTAGTTTCATATAATATTCATGACAATCAGTGTAACCCCTTATAAGGTATTTTAAAATAAATTAAAATACAATACCAAGAATTTTAATACAGAAATAGCATGATTTTTAACTACATCAAACAATTGCACATAGAACTAAAAGTAGTCGGGAAAAAATTTTTTCTTGAACTAATAGTAAATTATATTAGCTTTATTTTAACATTTTGTTTCAAGCTCGAAGTATTTCCGGAATATTTTCAAAACTTAATTTGAAAAAGTTATATTTTTGTGCAGAAGTTGCTATTTTGAATCCTCCCTGTGGACATATAAGGGTCAGATTTAAAAAAAAATTATATCAAATGAAAGAGACATATATATGGTTTCATTATAAAAGAGAATTATTTAGATTTGTTCATTTTTCAATATGTTATGACAATTTTTAATCAGAAAAGTTTAAAAAATATCTAAATTTACTAATTTTAAAAATCATAATTTTTTGGGAGATTTTCACTATTTACGGGGAATGACGAATCGTTGAGAAATATCTCCCCAGTGAGAGCTGAGAAAAAGTAGAAGAAAAAAATGAACATATCAAGTTAGATTAATACCTTCTCAGCTTCGCATCGAAACTAAAATGTATTGCATTAAATAATTTAACATAACAATTTCAGGCTCTAAATTATTTTACTTCTAGATATCGGATAGTTTACGGACTCTTGCGGATCTTTATATGTAACATTTAGTGAAATTTGCAACACCATTTACAGGGATGGCGAACCTTTTTGTACTAGCATGTCAAAAAAAAATCTTGGTTGGATTTTGTTTTCCCTGCGTGTCAACTAGTTTTATAACCTTTTTTCATACTTAAAAAATCCTATATCCATGGTTTGAATGATAAAAAACAAGTCAAATATTACATTATCAAACAGTTTAATTATATTAGATACGAAAAGTATACGTATCACGTCAGTATGTAAAAAAAATTAATTTATAAAAAATAAAAAATATTGAAATGTTAAAATGTAAAATTGTTATGCATGAATTTTTAATGAGAAATTTGTTGCTGCATTTTATTGGCTAATGAATCAATTCTTGGACTGTATTTGGTTGATTTTAATTGAACACATGCTTCACTGAAATCTGTTCCAAGACGATTCCTTACAGTTGATTTAATAAAATTCATTGAAGAAAAGAGCTGCTCACAGGCATAAGTTGATCCAAACATTGTCAATAAAGAAATAGCTAGTTTTTTCATAGATGCAAATGAATTTGGAAGACTTTTCCACTCATTAAGAATCAAATTTTCCGATTTAAAATTCCTACCAATTTCATGATGATTATTTTCTAGCTCATAATTCAAATTAATAAATTTATTTCTCCAAATATTACTTCCCTGAAATTCTATTAACTCCATTTCAAAATTTTCAATATTTAACCACTCAAAAAAACTAAGTTCAAGTTCTTCAAATGTGGATTCAATAAAAACTGTAATGTTGAATTTAGATGACGAAATTGGGAAAAACTGCTTGAAAAGAATTCGTATGTATTTTTTAATATTTTTACATATTTTGTTATTATTAATTTCATATCAAACTGATCATCTTTAAAATGTTTTGAATCTATTAATTGCTTTTTCAAATAAGGAAAATATTTCAAGTTTTCATTTTGTAGATCTTTACAAAAAACTTCAATTTTTTTTCAAAAATTTTAATATTACAAACATAGTTAAAACTGTTTGACCTCGGCCTTGGAGTTTTTTATTTAAATCATTATAAATTGCAGTAAAATCTGTGAAAAACATCAAATCATTCAACCAATTTAAATCAGTAAGCTCTGGATAATCTTGAGATTTGTCCGACAAAAATAAAAGTACTTCTGCCAGTAATTCAACAAATCGATGAAGAACTTGCTCGCGACTCAACCATCGAACACTATTATACATAAGAAGGCCAGAGTATTGCGATTCCACCTCTTCTAATAATTTGGCAAACTGTCGGTTGTTTAAAGCTCGAGATGTTATGAAATTGACCATTTTTAACAGTTTCCATTATTTTTTGAAGCGATTTCATACTATCTTTTGCACACAACGCTTCTTGGTGTATAATACAGTGAAAGTTGATTAAAGGATGCAAAATTTCATTGGAAAAAAGTTTAATAAATCCATTGTTTTTACCAATCATATTTGGAGCGCCGTCAGTAGTTATAGAAACAATATTTTGAATATTGATTTTTAAATTTATAAACTTTTTATGTACTTCATCCATAATTCACGACCAGTTGTTTTAGTAGAAATTGTTATTAATTTTATTAATTCTTCTTTCATAATATTAACACTAATAAATCGAACAAAAACTGCTACACGAGCTTGAGAAGTTACATCTGTACTTTCATCAAGAAAAATCGAAAAAGTCTGCTGAAGCTAAATCAGTTTGAAGCTGATTTGATATATCGCCACTCATACATAAAATTCGTTCTTTAACAGTATTTCTACTAATAGGTAAATCTTGAATACGTTTTATTATTTCATTTTTATTCACAAAATCATGAAATAAAGTATTTGATGTCATTAAAAAAACTTCTTTTATGTATTCTCCATCGAAAACTTGTTTACCATGCTGTACAATACAGTGGGATACAGAAAAACTAGCAGCTTTGAAATTATTTGATTGGTTTTTAAAGCGTTACAATTTTTGCGAAATTAATTCCAACTTTTCTTCAGTTGATAAAGAATTGTCTGTATGAATTGTTTCAAAATGTCTTTTTACATTAAAACTGCGACTAACTACTGTTTCATTACATAAACAACATAATGCTTTATTATTTTTTTGAACTACCCCATACGGTCCTTTGTTCGTGAAATGATCTTCCACTTTTACTTTTTGACATCATTTATTAAAAAATATAACCTTTAAATATTATAAAAATAACACTCACCAATAATGAAAATTGTCAAAACGATTCATTTAGACAAGTCAAAGGCAACGATAAAATTTAACACATGAAACACATTCGATTCGACGAATGAGTAATGACTAACGCTAGCCGTGGATCAGTTTTACACGTTATATCCGTTATATAAATATATACCTAATAATGTTCTTATCGAATAAGATTTTCTTATCGAAAAGTAATAAAATTAATAGTTTGAGCAGTGTAGATATTCAATTCAATGCGTGTAGGTATAATACCATAAATTTAATATTTCATTTTTGTAATCTCAATTTATTTTAGTCTACGTCCTACGACCAGTGGTTTTTAATGACAAACTTTTACATAGATCCGTGTGTCACTAAAATAGTATGCGCGTGTCACTCTGTGAGACGCGTGTCATAGGTTCACCATCTCTACCATATATAATAATTCATGTAAAGAGAAGAATTAAATATTTAATAAGTCATGTTGACTTTTCAAAATCGTAATGTTTACTAATTTTAAATAAAAAATTAAGAAACTTACTGTTGCTATTTTTTTAATCATTAAAAAAAAATCCTAAAATATAAAAAATCATTTAAATTTATTTGAAAAGAAAGTTAGAAACTATAGTACGCTATCATAATGTATATTGTTAATAATTTAGAATACTTAAAAATTATACATAAAAAGATTCTAAATTCTTAGTAATAATTCGTATGTATTAGCTTGAATAAGGATATCTATATCACACATTTTATGATCTGTTAACCTGTTTTTGCCGTAATTAAGGTGAAGTTAGCTAAATTGGTAATCTAAAATAATTGACGTAATTTTAACTTTCTGTCACTGAAATTTAATTAAAATTATAAAACAAAATATATTTATATAGTTCATATTGTGAGAGACTAACTTTTTTGGATATAATTCGTGTGAATATATTTATATAAAATTATTAATTATTTTTTTAAAACAACTCTGAACTTAATCATTAATAATGCGTAAGAAAGAAAAAAAAATTGTGCGTTATATTATGTCATTTACAAATAATTAAGAATATAAAAAAATAAATTATAACTACAGTTTCAATATGGTCGCTAATTAAATCAATCAATTCATTGTATTCTGTTTTATTTATAAGACCATTTTGGTCTTGGTCAATATTACAGAATTTATTGGTGACAGCTTCAACTTCGTCTTTATTCAGTGTTTCTATCTACAGAATATAAAATAATATATTAAATTAATCAGGTAAAAATGATAATAAACTAATTAATATGTAATTTTACAGGTCTGCCATCACACCGCTTTTGGCTTGCACCCAACAGTTTCAGAATAAGGACAATTCCTACATTAGAATCCGCTATAAAATATTGATACATTAAATACAAGGTGATTAACATTTCATGTTACATCATTTTTATCAAAAATTAACAAAAATATAAAAAAGCATTTGAAGTGAAAAGTAATTATCATACCNGAAGCCTTTAAAGTAAAAAGTAATTATCATACCTAATTACATCCAATTTTATTAACATGTAATTTTAAAAATTATCTATAGGGGTTTTAGTGAGACTATGTAACCGAATTGGTAACGCGGCAGTGCTTGACGCGCAATGACTCAGTTTGAAACTTGGTCACAGGCGGTTTCATTTAACAAGCGAGAAATCAGTTCGGTAATTGGAGTTCACCTTCTCTCTCTCCGGCCACTAATTAAGGGGTTATGTTTGAAAAACAAAATGGCAATACATGTAATTATAACAATGTAATATATTTAAGTTATTAATTTTTTTGTAAATATCAACGTTCAAAGAATGTTTATAATAAATGTATGAGCTTTTTGAATTTGAAAGAAAATTAAATTTTTTTTTTATTATTTCAGAATATAAGATAAATTTAGCTAGANATTATTTCAGAATATAAGATAAATTTAGCTAGACCATGTAACGTCTGTAATTTTTTGTAGTTTCTTAACGCTTAATGACATAATAAACAATAATCTGATAAAAATTAGGATACATCTAACGTAATACTATAACATAAAGACTGTGGAAAATCTTTGATAAAATTTCTGAGTAGGCACCAAGTATATTACAGGAGCGCAGTTAAAGAAATAAGTGAAATAACCCCAGCTATTTCATTTTTATACAAGTAAGTTTAAAATAAAATAAAAAAAATCTTTTACGTAAAATAAATAAAATGGTTCTAAAAAATTAAGAGTACAATAATTATTCAGTTTTGCCAAATTTTTAAAATAAATATGGCTAGATATTTTAAGTGGTAATTTATGTTACATATATAATTAACTTAATGTATGTAAATAAAAAAAATTAGAATATTTTTACATTTGAATATTAGAAAAATCATACGCAAAAACTATATTTTTTATAACTTTTATAAAATATATAAACAAATTATTTTTGTTAATTTTACATTTGTTGCTTAATGCAAAAAAAAAATTAATGAATTCATTTCCATTGTCGTTAAATATTTTACTACAACATCGACTATGTACAATATTTTTATAATTGTAATATATTTAAAAGATTATATGCTAAAAACAAAACTTCTGAAATAAATAATTATGAGGTTTTTAAATTAAAAATTATGAAGCTATAATCTAACAGTTTTTATATGTCACAATGCAATAAAATACTCACCATACTCGTTAGGAAGTACTGAAACAATATAATTCAACTTAATCAAATAAAAACGGTAGAACAGTGTAAACATGGCATAGTTGAGACAAATATAAATTTATGATTATAAATTAAAAGGTTACAAATATCATAAATAATCGAATTTTTGACCAACACGGATAAAATTTGTAACTTTTCATGGCACATTGAAAAATATAGAACGAAAGTTGGTGACCCACTGGGCGAGGCAATATAATGTCGGACCACAATAGAATTTAAAAAAAATTAAATATTAAATATTGAAGACAATTTAATATTAAAAAAAAAAGCGGTAGCACAGTGGGATCGCGACACGGTATGGACGTGGCATAGTTGGGACAAGTACAGATGATATCTGACTTTGATTAAAATGATATTATAAAAAAAGCTACGATACAAATCTGTAAGTAGTGTTTAATTTTAAAATAATAGTGGATTATTCCAAAAGCGAACTAAAAAGTTAGAAACACTATCGTATGTCAACTACGAGTTAGCCAAGTTAACAGTGATAAAATTTTTTAATTTGCGTGATTCTATCATTGTAATCATATTATGATAGGATATTCCTTGCTAGGAAGTTTGATAATAAATGCACTTATTCACTATTATTCACGTTTCAATTTATGATATATGAACTTATTTAATTAAAAATTCAACATGTTTTAGACAATGTTTCTATAATTTTATTTAAAAAATCAAAATTTAACAAACTTCAAAATGCTGCATGAACGTAACTACTGAATTAAAATAAGAGCTTTTGGTATCAAAATTTTTTTTTTTAATTTATCTATAAAATGGCTATCTTAAAATCTTAAAAATTTTTTAACATATTCTATATTGTAAAAATTGATTAAAAAAAAAAATTATAAAATGTTATGTAGATTATAACTTATATGAGTTGTCAGTTAGTTCCGTTCCACCCTATGCATAATTATAATATATAAAAAAATAAAAGGAAGTGGTCCAATAAAAAAAAATTATGTTGCTTAAAAGAAGAATATAAATAGTACTTATATTAAAAAAAATTATAATGATACACATTTTTCAAAATGTTATAACATTATTATTTTAAATATTTAACAAAGAAATTATTTACAAAAATCGTATTTTTTTTATTAATATTGATGTCGATTTTCACAATAAAAACAAAATATAATGCGAAATTATTTCGATAAACTTTAATTTAACCCTTAACTGGTATCGTCGGGTCAAAAAAAACCCATGACATTTTGTTTTTAACTTTTTTTCAATAGATCGCACTTTTTTCACTGTAGAATGCATTGTATTTTATCAAAATGCTTCAAACAACATATTACGTCTTTTGTTATCAACAATTATTACGTGTTTCGTATCATGTAAATATAAATATAAGCTATGTCATTATAAAAATGTGTGTAAAAATAATTTTGCTAATTTTAAATTATGAGATTGGTATTTTGAAAATCTAATAATTCTACAAATTCTGTATTGACAATTTTTATTGTATTTTTATGGAATTAAATATCACTAATATTACTCGAGTTATACAAAGTATGGTGAGTGTTCTTCTTTTTTTTCGCCTTAATCCCAACTACTTGGGGTCAGACGCCCTTGTCCTAAGCTTCCACTTGACACGATCTCCCACATCTTCTACGCTCACATCAGCTGTTCTCAAATTGCATTCAATAGCATTCNCCCACATCTTCTACGCTCACATCAGCTGTTCTCAAATTGCATTCAATAGCATCCCTCCATCTCTTTTTTGGTTTTCCTCTACCTCTTCTTCCTTCAACATTCATTTCTATAACAGTTCTTACAGCTTCCGATTCTTTTCTCCTCATAACATAATCAAACCATTTAAGTCTATTTTCTCTCATCTTACAAAGGATGGTGAGTGAATTTATAACAATATGGTGCCAGATAAAATCGTTTCATAGGATCGTATAAAACTACCTTCGAAGTATGGCAAAAAATCTCTCTGTCTCACAAGTATAAAAAGGTTCACACATTATGCGATATCACCACAATATACGATGTACCACCTCCAACCGTAGACACAAAAATTTGTAAAAATAGGTGACATACTAGTGAACTAAGTACATATAGACGTAATGACGTATAGGGGAACTCGTGTCGTATAAACACAACTTTCATTGAAAAAATACCAAAACACTCGATCATGTGATCGGGCTATCAGGTGATGAGGTGCTTTAGAAGGAACATTAATATACTACTATTTCCGCTAAAGCATGTCGGGTATACGTTCCAAGTAACTGATTTTTAAATAGTTTGACTTAGCTTGCAAGATTTTAAGATACACCAGAATAATATACATTACGTTACCACATTGTCATAAGTTCACCAACCCATAATTAAAATAATAATGTAATCCCAAGTCGACAGTATTTTAACTCGCCCATCTTGTTGGAAACCTAAAATTCTAATATATATTATAAAAAAAAAAATTTTATAAATATGACAGTTGATATTTGAAGACGCCTGCCATATTTAGTTAAATATTATGGGCACCTAAACAAATAGAAAAACTAAATTATCCCAGCAACAAGATTTTCAGAAAACGAACTCAAAAAATAAAAACTAGCTCAAAACATGAACAAAAAATGTTAATACGTTATCAGCCCCGAAAGCATAACGATAGGTTGATACGGTCGCTCATCAACAAGATGAAATTAAAATTACACCTCACGAAAAAAGAGCAATAGAAATCACAAAATACAATATTGTTTTTCCTTGAATAATATTTTACAAATAACACAACAAATTATCGTTACCACCAGACCTTAACTCACACACGATGTGTCCCAATTATCGAAATTAACAAGAATATTTTTAACTTCATATATTTTCTCTATAAATCCAATTGATTTATTTTTATTTTAACACCACTTTTTTTAGATTCTATGCGAATTTTAGAAAGTACTAATTTTACTATAATGTGTGGTTTTTTGTGCCAGTCGAAAATTGAAAAATTTTCCATCATTCCTAGAAAATGGGAGAAATCTCCGAAAATATTACAAACTTAAAAATCGATAATTGATTTAATTAATTACACATAAAGCAGGGTAAAATTTTTGAAAAATAAATAAATAAAAACAACTTTTTTAATAAAAATATTAGGTGTTTACCAATAATTTTAAAATATATATTTTTTTAAATATGACCCTTATTTTTTTATCAGTTTTTTTAACTTAATATATTCTCTATAATCCTAACCCAACCGTTTCTTCGTCTGTCACTCTATTTTATTTGTATTATTATCAATGTAATACTTTTCAAGTTCATCCTATATGCCTTGTAAGGGTGTTAACTTTGGTTTTTTAAAGGGGAATACATATTTTAAATTCAATAAAATGTTTGAGTTTTTAATTTAATATTAAATGTCATTTGAATTTTTAATATAACTTCAACAGTTTATTAGATATAAACATATAAAGTTACAAATTTTTAAGTTAATGTGCATGTATAATACACAAGGAATTACAAATACAGGTAGCTAATTGGTATTCTATGACATCGAAATTCGTAGGTCCACAGCATTTATTATCAATGGTAATAAGACACATTGTTGTAATTTTATAAATACACCAACTGGCAATACAAAAAGTATATCTATTGATACTCATAATTGACAATAAACAGTCCATGACTGTAACAATTATGTCATAAAAAAACAAATAGCTATGTGTATTTGTAATCCCATGTTTATAACTAATGAACTAAAAATGTTATATTAAAAACTCAAATATTTTATTAAATTCAAAATATGTGTTTCCAATTCAAATTAATTGGTGAATGATAAAAGAATCATTCTATATAAAAATAAAAATTTATCTTAAAAAACGGATCTAAAAGTTATACGTAATTACCTCCAGGTACATATTCGCTATTCCCAAACTCAGGACGAAAAAAATCAAAAAATTTACTTATTGTTGCAGGTTTATTATGGTATTTCATTAATACTTGAACACATTGTATTTGGAGTGCATTAAGTCCTTCGCCCTTTAAATATTTTTATAATATAATAGTTAAAAGTATAAATAATAAGTTTAATAAATACTTACCATTGTATCGGTAAAAAAACCAACTGAACAAAAGATTAGTATAGTTTTTAAATGCATTACAATGATTTTTCTATTTAAGAAAATAACAATTTAAAAAATAATTATTTAAATGTTTAAATTTTAACTGAATAATTTCTACGTAAGTTGTTTTGCAATTTATACAGTAATAGTGTAAATATTAATTGTTTATTCTAAAATATTGTTTTCGTACAAAAAAAAGATTTTATGTACTTGACACTATTGTAGTTAAACATAATAACTCACATACTTCAAATTGTTTTTATAATTATATCATTTAGTGTTAAAATTGACTATTTTAAATATAAAAAATACATTACAAATTAAATACAAATTTATATGAACAACTTTTAAAAAATTGTCATTTTCTTGACGAATTAACGAAAAACTATAGTTATATATTTCTTTACTATAGTTAAGAAAAAGATGGTTAAAAAAATAATCGTATATATACGTAATTTTGCTACTATATGGCTTACGTTCTCTATAAAAAGTAATATAGATAATGTTAAAAACCTCATTATGTTTATAAATGAATAATATTATAATTAATTTCATTCTACTGCTTATGATGATCGTCCGTTTACAGTCACCGACAGTATTGTGTTGAACGAAGGACGTTTGGGTACATAAAATAGGTCCTGTATATAGTTGTGATTTTGTAACGAACATCTTAATACTAAATCTTTATTTTATGTCTTAGTATTCTACTTCTTATATTATTTGTAACTATATAATATATAATTACAAATATTATAGTGAAGTGATTTGACATAATAATAATTTCTAAATCAACTTTCCCGAAGCACGCTCGCATAAATGTGTATAGATGTTAGTAATTAAATAATAATACTAATTTACATTTAAAAAGTGAATAATCGACGCTTATACATATATATTGCGGTTATTGACTGCTCGAGTAGTAAAAATTTATCCAGTAAAATCAAAAATGAAAATACCATGAGGTCCTAAAATTTTTTTCAATAATTATCATTGATCAGTATAAAAATAATATCTTCAAAAATGTAATTATTTGAAATAATGCAAATATAAATGTCTTATTCTAAATTGCGGACATGTATACTATTTTATTTTCTATTTTATTATGTTTACGTGTTATCCTGTAGTCTTACAGGTATATTTCATTTTAATATTAATAAGTGGATTGTAATATTGTTTAGTTTACTCATTTGAAGACTTAAGATAAAATTGTGTTGGTTTATAAGTCATACATTTGTCACGCTGTAACTAATGGTTAGCTATAATTTATAACCTTGTGTCGTTTATACANATAATTTATAACCTTGTGTCTTTCATATATATATATATATATATAACAAGACATAAAGGATGAACTTGAAAAGTATTACATAGTTAATAATTCAAGAAAAATATTTAGCTAAAGATAACCAAAAAATTTTCATCTAATTCCTTCTAACGATAAATTAAATATATTGAATATGGAAAAGTTTGTCCCCACTATTATAGACGGAGAGTGATCAATTTTTTAGTGGATCTAAATATAATTTCCCTTCTCCAAAAAATAATTTCTATATAAAAATGTATACAATTTTGTTAAATAACTGGGAGAGATATAGAAATTTTGGGAGTCATATCCCTCAAGCTTCCCTTAGCTATGCCTATGCTCTCTACCCCGCTATCATATTGATTAAATTTTTAACTGCTAATATCACAAAAAATTTCTCTTAAAAAATATTTATATATTTGTTCATCTATTTAAGAACCTTTAAAATGCGTCAGTGATTGTTGTTTGAAGAAAAATAACCATAAATTATATTAACACGAGTATTTTTTAACTTAAATGATAAACACGTGATACAATATTCAAATATACATATATCATCTTACCAATAAAATTTCTTACTAACATAACAGTTCATGAAATACTTTTAAATATTTTTCAATTTTTCTAAAGTTATTTTTAATTTTATACAAGGTCTTAATACTGCTATTGTCCTGTATTTACAAAAAAATACCATCGGGGATAACGTATAATTTTCCGCTCTCCATTTATTTAAAGTATAGTTTGAAAAAAATAGGAATCTAAATTACTTTTAGTCCATTTTTAAAATTATTTTTATACTATATAACTTATGCTTTTTCTGAATTTTAGAAATTTCAAAAAAGTTCATCAAATAAAATTTGATAGTTTATATTACTTAGAAAAACATAATAAATTATAATATCAACTAAAAATTAATATTAAAAANATGAAATTGTCCACTAAACATAAATATTTTTAAACAGAAAATTACTTTTGACATCCAACGTGAATGACTAGTAGCGCCTAGTTTAATAAACTTAATTTCTCTGGTGGGTTCTTCACCAAGAAATATAACTGATAATTCGAGCAGCTCACGATAATCATCTCTTACTTGTTTGATTTTAAGAATTTATTAGCAAAAATTAACTAGTTCATGTCGTTTGTTCTCTGTAATTCTTAGAATAATAGCCGAGTATGCTATAATGTATGCAGAACGATCAATTTTAGACCGAGAAAATCGAAATCGTACAAACATTCGGTTATCAGGGCGTGTTGTCGCTGAAGGTAACACTGCTTGAAATGCTGCTCCAATGACTAATTCAAAAATATGATGTCTGCATGCAAGCCAAAATAAGTTTTTTCCAAGTTAACGTTCTAATAGTACACATGACCTATTGTTTTTACCAGTATTCGAAGATGATGTATCAAAACACATTGCAACGATATTTTTGTATAAATTCCATTCTTTTTCACTCAAACAATCGAAAACGGTTTGTGCCTGCATTTCTCCTGTTGAACAAGATAATTTTTTAATACTCTGTAATTTAATTTNGAGGATAATTTTTTAATACTCAGTAATTTAATTTCATCTCCACCTGACACCAATACTGGGAGACAGTCCACATATTGTAAATGAGTGAGGTCCAACATCAGTTTTCCATCCCAGTGAACTGTTAATTTGCTGTTTATTGTAAATGATTCTTTANTCATTCCAGTGAACTATTAGTTTGCTGTTTATTGTAAATGATTCTTTAATAAAATTAGACATTTCTTGCCTTAATTTCTTACGATGTAGTTTTATCGTACTTCGAATACATGCAAACGTATCAATATTCTCTCCAAGACTTTTTAGTGTAGCTCCAATGATAAAGATGGCTTGCTGATCAGTGACCTTAGTTTTATCTAGCACCGCTGATTATTCTAATGTGATCAAAGGTTTTAATTTCTTTATTACTTTTTGATTTTTGAACTTTTTTATTTTTTTTTATTGACAACAAAATTATCGTTGGAATTAGTATTATCTCTAGAATGGTTTTCTTCTATATTTAAGGATGTAAAATCTTAAAAATTACTCAAATTTTGATTAGTAATTTTTTCTTAATAGAGTTGTTGTTTTTTTTTTTTGTTTATCTTTACGATTCTCTTTTTGCGTGGTTGGGTACGTCCACTGTAGACATAAGACCTCTTCTCCCTGGCATCCGTTGTGCCAGTAAAAACTGTCTATCTTCATCAATATTAATGTTTTTTAAAGCATCAGCGATATCGAAGAGATTAGTCATTTTTATTACATGAAACCCACATTCATGTTGTCGGTGAAGCTCTGTTTTTCTATTTTTATGTTTGAAAAGATTTAGCCATTGATTATAAAGTTTTTTAAACTTATTTACAGCATTATCTTTTCGAGTTGTCGGTATTCTTTCTTTATTCCAAACAAATGTAACTTCTTCGATCACTTTATTGCATGCATATTTAAACGACTTTTTTTCAATACGATAATTATGAAAGAAAACCCCTAATACTTCACCATTAGACGGCAAACGATTACCTGGTACAGTTGAAATAGGCTGACCAATTAAATAAATATAAGTATTACTTCACGTTATCATTTTTACTGTATAAATATATATATAATTAAAGTAGCACTGATTCATATGTAAAGCACACTGACAATTAACAATTAGAGTGACACAATCAATCAGCACACTGTTAACTAAAATATAATTCTACAATGATAATAGACGTACGTCAACCTTTAATCACATCGTCATAGTATAATATGTTATACACTGTACAATACATAGGAATAACCCTGTCAAAGGTGTAGATAAAATATTTTATTTATTNTAGGAATAACCCTGTCAAAGGTGTAGATAAAATATTTTATTTATTGATATAGTAATAATACAGTCGTATAAGAAAATATTATAATTGCGATAATACTAATACTTATAATTATAGTATAGGAAAAATACCGTAGGTTATTCTGTACGATAGAAACTTTAAATTGCTTGGGATGGCACAAAAGTAATTTTTTTCATAAGTATTAATGAAGAAACCATTTTTAGACTCTAGTGAACAAATTTAGGTGGTAGGAGGACAACAATTTTTTAAGTAATTTTTCAGAACACTCTAATATATATATATATATATATATATATAGATATTTATTAATAAGTATACTTTGTATATTTATAAATAACATTTTATNTTAGCTAAAGATAACCAAAAAATTTTCATCTAATTCCTTCTAACGATAAATTAAATATATTGAATATGGAAAAGTTTGTCCTCACTANAAATATATTGAATATGGAAAAGTTTGTCCTCACTATTATAGACGGAGAGTGATCAATTTTTTAGTGGATCTAAATATAATTTCCCTTCTCCAAAAAATAATTTTTATATAAAAATGTATACAATTTTGTTAAATAACTGGAAGAGATATAGAAATTTTGGGAGTCATATCCCTCAAGCTTCCCTTAGCTATGCCTATGCTCTCTACCCCGCTTATCATATTGATTAAATTTTTAATTGCTAATATCACAAAAAATTTCTCTTAAAAATAGTTATATATTTGTTCATCTATTTAAGAACCTTTAATATGCGTCAATGATTGTTGTTTGAAGAAAAATAACCATAAATTATATTAACACGAGTATTTTTTAACTTAAATGGTAAACACGTTATACAATATTCAAATATACATATATCATCTTACCAATAAGTTTTCTTACTAACATAACAGTTCATGAAATACCTTTAAATATTTTTCAATTTTTCTAAAGTTATTTTTAATTTTATACAAGGTCTTAATACTGCTATAGCCCTGTATTTACAAAAAAATGCCGTCGGGGACAACGTATAATTTGCCGCTCTCCATTTCTTTAAAGTATAGTTTGAAAAAAAAATAGGAATCTAAATTACTTTTAGTCCATTTTTAAAATTATTTTTATACTATATAACTTATGCTTTTTCTGAATTTTAGAAATTTCAAAAAAGTTCATCAAATAAAATTTGATAGTTTATATTACTTAGAAAAACATAATAAATTATAATATCAACTAAAAATTAATATTAAAAATAATAATAATATATTCGACTGCCAAAATTGGGACTACTTATTAAAATTTAGGGCCTCTGTTTTCGAGAGAATATACTATTCTTTATATTATATACAAGCTTGTAACATGACAAAAAGTATCTGTTTATTTTTTTTATCTATTTGTATATATATATATTTGTGTTATGAATTATCTTGGTTATGCTGAATGCGTACTGCGACGGCGTTTATCAGTTAAGTAATCATGATAAGATATTGAGATTTGTTTATGCGCGTGCAAGATAGTCAGCTGTGTACTACATAGGTTCATGGACGGCATTTGTGTGTACATTCACCTCGCTCCTTTCCTATCTTGAACGTAATTTGCACTGCTCAACGTATACATTATTGCCTTATGATTCAAATTGTTCTTAGTAATTTCCGGCACTGGGTATTAAGTTTTTTTTTGACCCCTACTCTAAAGGCTAACCGTGTTGTCGCCAACGGACCGCCGAGTCAAACGATGGACGGGTTGTCGGAAATTAGCCATCATCGGAACTGGTCGTCGCTAATTTTCGTCCGTAGCGTGAGTTTTTTGTTGTTATTGTGTGCGCAGCAACATTGTAATTTATATATATTTTTTTCGCGAGTGTCCGCTACTATAATTTCAATATGTAATTTTTTGTTTACTGGCGTCAGCTAATCCTGCCTCCATTTTCTGTAGCCCTTCGGGGCTAGTAATGTATAATTTATTATTTTATTTTTTGAGCCATACCTATTTTTTTCTTTTTTAGTGCACCATGCCTTAAGCACATGTGGTGAATTGTTTTTTTTATTTTATTAAAATTTTTTTAGGTGCCGCAACATGGCAGGCGTGTGACAAGACCACCTGTCATGTTATATATTTATATATTTTTTATAGGTTTTTTATTATATTTTATGGGGTGATGCATATATATATAGAGTGATTTTTTTATCATAACCCACTCAATTACTTGCAGAATAATAATAATTTAAACATTTTTTTTTTTTATTATCTTTAGTTACACATTATTCTTGAATTTTTAACTATGTAATACTTTTTAAGTTCATCCCTTATGCCTTGGAAGGGGGTCAACTTTGTTTTTTTAAATGGTAACACATATTTTTAATTTAACAAAATGTTTGAGTTTTTAATTTAACAGTAAATAGCATTTGAATTTTTAATATAACTTAATTCGTTTATTAGATATAAACATTTGAAGTTTCAAAATTTTGAGTGNTTATTAGATATAAACATTTAAAGTTTCAAAATTTTGAGTTAATATACATGTATAATACACATGGGATTGTAAATACAGGT
Organism: Daktulosphaira vitifoliae; assembly: GCF_025091365.1. Classification (NCBI taxonomy): domain Eukaryota; kingdom Metazoa; phylum Arthropoda; class Insecta; order Hemiptera; family Phylloxeridae; genus Daktulosphaira; species Daktulosphaira vitifoliae. Next base: position 83,804,036 of record NW_026099572.1, read on the forward strand.
AGCTAATTGGATTTTTATGACATTGCTGTCTCAGTCACAGATTGTTTATTATCAATTATGATTATCATTAGATATACTTTCTGTATTGTCCGTTAGTGTATTTATAAACTCATAACAATGTGCCTTACTATATTTGATAATAACAATGCTGTGTACCTGCTAATATCGATGTTATAAAAAACCAATTAGCTACCTATATTTGTAAAACCTTGTGTATTATACCTGTATATTAATTCAAAAATTTGAAACTTTAAATGATTATATCTAATAAACGAATTAAGTTATATTAAAAATTCAAATGCCATTTACTATTAAATTAAAAACTCAAACATTTTATTAAATTAAAAATATGTGTTACCATTTAAAAAAACAAAGTTGACCCCCTTCCAAGGCATAAGGGATGAACTTAAAAAGTATTACATAGTTAAAAATTCATGAATAATGTGTAACTAAAGATAATGAAGAAAAAAATGTGTTAAATTATTATTATTCTGCAAGTTATTGAATGGGTAATGATAAAAAAACACACTGTTTATATATATATATATAGTCCACCTAATTTTTCTCTATTTCATTGTCAATTTTATCGACGAATCTGTGATTATTGGTATACGTAATGTTACAAATTTTTATTCGACCATATTAAAAGTAATATAAATGTATAAAAAGACATTTAATAATTTTCAGTCAAGCCATACTACAGGTAAAGCAGCAGAATGCAAAAAAAATTAACTTTCAGCGATACTGATATCTCTAAAGTGTCATATTTCACCACGCCCAATGACAGCAACAAAAGTTTATTGAGATTTATGTGCATATATATATATAAATATAGTTGTTCAGATATATGTATATTGATCTATATCTAGTTCGATTTGTTTTTTTCATGAGTTCTTTCACATCCATCACTAACAAAATATTAAGACGAGGCACTTGTTAGATTTGCCACCTGAATCTTGAAATTGAAAAGTCAAAAAAAATCCAGTAAATATAAACAAAAAGTGAAATACAAGTGAACATTTTTCCTGTGTGGATTTTTATATAATTATTTAAAAATACAAAAGAGCTTATTTATAATATTTCAATACCAATATAATCATAAAAAAAAAAACCAGCACAGTGGGGTTGCGGCACAGTGACGTGGCATAATTGGAACAATTATAATGATATCTGACAGTGATTAAAATCACTATCAAAAAAACGCTTCGATGCAAATCTTTAGATAGTAATTAATTTTAAAAAATTGGTGGATTATTCCAAGAGCTACATGATTGGCTATTTTCTTATTGATATACTAATTAAGATAAAGTAGTATGTCGAATGAAAAATGGATATAAATATTATTTCTCATTAAAAATTTGTGTTGATCCATACACTTTTCAATAAGTTATAGCTTTATAAAGTTAATAATGTAAAAAATAAAATCGAAAATTTTCACACAAAATAGCATTTGGTAGCCATTTTCACCGTGAAGACAAAATAAAGTCCGAAATTTTTTATTACATAATAAAATACATTACACTTTTTTAGTTTTTTATGAAATCGTTGTTACAGTCACGGAGTGTTTATTGTCAATTATCACTAGCAATGGATATAATTTCTGTATTGCAAGTTAGTGTATTTATAAACTCACAACAATGTGTCTTATTACCATTGATAATAAAGACTATATGCTTGCTAATATCATCATAAAAAACCAATTAGATACCTGTATTTGTAATCCTTATGTATTATATTATACATGTATATTAACTCAAAAAAATTTGAATCTTTAAATGTTTATCTAGTAACAAACAATAAAAATTTTTTTAAATATATATAATATTGATGATCGCCCACATGCACAGGTACGATAACCAAAAGTTTTACAGAAAAAAAGTGTTGTCAACGAGTGTTGAGTAGGGTGGGGTGAATGCGTTACGACAGTGTAGTCTCAAGGCCATAGATGATGGGATACACGAAATGATAACACATGGCGCTTGGAGAGTTACACAAAACACACATACATGTGAAATTTATATAAGCTTGTTAAAAAGAATTTTTTTACAAAAACCGTATTTTTTTTATTAATTTTGATGATTGTTTTCTACATGAAAACAATATAAAGTCCGAAATTTTTTTTTTCGTTATAAATTATATTACATAAGCTTTAATTTAGGATATATATAAAAGTGTCAGTAATTCTGGAACACTTTCAAAAATTAAGTTGAAAAAGTTTTATTTTCTTCATCTATTTTTAAGATTTGAACCCCCTCTGTATTAAGGAAAATGGTCCGATTTAAAAAAAATGATGTTAAATGAAAGAAGTATATAAACATTATTACTCATAAAAAAACCATATTGATAATTACATTTTTCAAAAAGTTATAGCATTTTAAAGTTAAAAATGTAAAATATAAAATAAAGAATTTTAACACAAAAATAACATGCGGTAACTATTTACCCCATTTACGGGAAACGAGGAAATTTTTTTTCATTTTTTGAGCGTAATGTCTTCGCCAAGATATAATTTGTGATCTTTTGATGTATCGTTGAAAGAAATCGGTTCGGTGAGAGCTGAGAAAAAGTGGTAACAAAACACAAAAATAAATAAATAAATAAAGTTAAAAAAAAAAAAAAAAAAACACATCATAGTAAAATTAATACCTTCTCAGCTTTGATCGAAGCTAAAAATTTAATCAAATATAAAATAATTTCAAAAATTAAAGTGGTTCTAAATAATTGACAAAATAGCAAATTAAGCTATACTATTTTACAATATACGGATGCTATCAAAAGTAAACACTAGAATCCAACTAAATAACAAAGTAGCCTTTTGTATGTCATTATAATTTATAATTATTTTAAAGTAATATTAGTGGATAATACAACAATAAATGAGACATGACTTTTAATGACGGCAAAAAGTGATTTAATATTTCTTCTGAAATGTATTATTATGTATAAAAAATATTATTCATGATTTACTTAAACAGTACTATTAGTTTAAAATGTAGAATAATCATCAACAATATGTCAATTACTCAAAACAAATTTAACTACAAAAGAACCTCATAAATTCGTTGTTTATCACTTTCATACTATAAGTAGTTAAGGGTAACATAATTATCCTATAGTTTATTAACTATTTAAAAATCATATAAAATAATTTTTTTTTAATTTTCAAATAAACGAAGCATGTAATACATCATAATTACTCTTCTTTTTCTTCTTCCTCACCTAAATCCCAACTACTAGAAGTCGGCCACCCTTATCCTAAACTAATATACTTGACATGATCTTCCACAACCTCTACGCTCACATGAGCTGTCCTCATATCGCATTCAATAACATCTTTCCATCTCTTTTTTGATCTTTCTCTACCTCTTTTTCCTTCAACATTCATTTCTACAACTGTTCTTGCGGCTTCTGATTCTTCTCTCCTCATAACATGACCAAACCATGACCATCTAAGTCTATTTTCTCTCATCTTATCCACGATTGACGCTACACCTATACTCCCTCTTATATGTTCGTTCCTCAGTCTATCTTATCTAGTCACTCCACTAATTCATCTAAGCATTCTCATCTCTGCTACACTCAATCTATGCTCTACTTTCTTATAAACCGCCCAATACTCTGAACCATACATCTTAGATGGTCTCAATACAGTCTTGTAGAATTTGTCGCGGTTTGTTATTTTGCCGCACTCGCCGGATGTTATAATTTTCAAGGAAAAGGAAACACAACACCTTATTTTTGGTTCAAAATAAACGAATGATTTATTTTGGTGCTTGAACAAAACTTTATATCGAAAAAAAAAAACAAAAAGAAACACAGTAAACAATATAGACAGATGATGTACTTATATATGTATGCGAAAGACAATATGTCGTAAAGACGTGTTCGGCATTGTGATGCTGACGGTGAACGATGCGATCGGTAAGGTGTCACGAAGATGACTTACTGGACGTATTATTGCGGCCGGGGTATTCGACGCTAGGCATTTGTTGGACTTTACACCACGACGATAACGCGTGTGTGTAACGGTCCGGTTTACAGTGAAGCGGTGGCTGAGAAGGAGCTGATACGACCGCGGGGTGTCAACGTGTGACAACGCCGTGGCCGTGTCAAATACCCCCCACCAAGCCGCCGCTGTACTCTAAAAGCAAATTGAAATAGCGCATATGGCGTTCCGTTTTGGTCAAATATATTAAAGGGCGCATAGCGCAATAACAAGCCGCAATACTTACGTTGTATATTTGATGGAGTGGGTGGTAATGCCTCGCGGAATGCGCGCAGCAGGGAGTGGGTTGGGGGTATAGTCCCCGCGCGTAACGCGCTTGGGGTGGGAGGGGATCTTACTCGGCCGGGGGATCCGGCTGTGCTGGGGAGGTGGGACAGGAGAGGAACAGGTCCATCTCCCGTACCAGGCCGTCGTCCTCCAGTTCCATCGGCTGCTCCTCCTGTGCGGTGGTCGCTGGTGTCGTTGCTGATGCTGGAGCCACTAGCACCCCGTCCACAAACACGCCCGACGGCCGGCTGGCAACAGCTATTGTCACTGTTGTGGTTGATGCTGATGCTGGTGGTGTTGTTGTCATGACCGGTGTCCGCAGTGTTGCGGTCGGGGTTATGGGCGGTGTAAGGTCCTCATCGACGACGACCCCCCAACGTCGAAGCATATACTCCCGGTACTTCTTCGTCCGGCGTTCCCGCTCGGGCGGAGATTAGTACCGAGGAGTCTTACTGGTCGGAGAGGTAGACGTCGATGCGGCCCTTACACTGCCCCTGGCGTATGGATGCTTCGGGCGGCGTGATGTCGGTGGGGCGCTGTCTGGCCGCGTAGCGCGGAAAGACAGTAGAGGGCGAGCAGAGGGGGCCACCCGCGTATTGCTTGTGGACGCCTCCCCTGGGCGGGGAAAGTGTTGGGCCGCCACATTTATCACCCGACGAGGTTTTGGGGGAAGGGGCGCTTGGACTCCCGGGGCGGACGGGGAGGCGCGGGGGAGGGAGTTTAGCGCGTTTTGTATTTCGCGCCTCACCTCCTCGCGACCCGCCCGCACTCCCCGTTCGAAATGGGCTCGAACCACAGGATTCCTTAGTACCTCGGGCAGGGGGGTACGCGAAGCATCCTCCGCCGAGCGCAGTACGCGCGGGAGGTGATCCGTCGGGAGGCCCACCCGGCCCGCCAATTAGCCAACCAACCATTGGACCTCCTCGACGGATAAGGGTGTGACTGGGTTGTTGTTGTTGTTGTTGTTCTTGTTGTTGTTNTGCGCCTATTGCGTAGAGCGAACAACAAAGGTGGCAATTTTGTATCCCAAGATGTATGACTCGACTCTGTTAATAAAGCGCGAAGTCCTTTTTTTAACTCTTGGTTCTTTCGTTCTACTGGGTTAGCCCGTGGGTGGTATATCGGTGTAGTCCAGGCCTCTGCCCCCCATCGATTTATCGCGTCGATCATTTCTTTGGACACGAGCGCACGGCCGTTGTCGCTTAAAATTACTCGCGCGTAGCCGTAGCGTGAGAATAACTCCCTTTCTAGCGCGTCTACAATCGTTTTCGTTGTAGGTGCGCCTATGGGGTACGCTTCGGTCCACCTGCTGAAGCAGTCAGTTACTACTAATAGGTTCGTCTTGCCCCTTGGTGTTCTAGGGTACGGTCCCATCAGGTCGATACTGATTACTTCCCACGGCTGTCTGGGTTGGCGCTTGACCATCGGGTCTTCGGGGCGCCTGTTTAAGGGCTTAGTGCACGCGCAAATGTGACACGATTTTACGTACATGCGCACGGCGTTTCTTAACCCTTTACAGTAGAACCGTTGTTTGACCGCTCGGTGTGTTTCTCTCCATCCGGGGTGACATGATAGGGGGTCGTCGTGGTACCGCCAAATTATATGTTGTACTTTGTCGGTGGGGACGACTACCGGTGTGTCAGCGCCTATACGAATACGTAAGATTCCGTCCAACAAAAAAAATTCGTCCTTATTTTCCGCGGCCGGTTTTTCGTTCGCTATCGTAAGTTGCGCGTTTAAATTTTTTATGACCGAAGAGAGAAACTGGTCGTTGTTTTGCCACTCTCGTACTTCCCCCCCCGTGAACGGTCGGTCGCAGATCGCGTCGTTTGCCTCGGTAATGGAGTAGATATTATCGAGAGTGGCGGTGGTTGTGGGCGGACTAGACATTGGCGCGCCTAACAAATTGTCGTCCAGGGCGTCTTCGTCAACAGGGGGTCCGTCCGTTGGGTGACGTGACAACATGTCGGATACTTCGTTGTGTTTGCCCGGTACGTGTGTCGTAGTGAAATTTAGGTTACCCAGGTGTAGCGCCCAGCGGGTCAACTTACTGTTTGTTCCCTTCGCTTTGTGCAGATAAGTTAGCGCTGAATTATCTGTATATAACTCGAAAGGGGCGTACTCTAAGTATGACCTAAATTTATCGGTTGCCCATATGATCGCTAGACATTCGCGCTCGACAGCGGCATAACGTTTTTGCGTATCCGACAGCTTTTTACTCGCGTAAGCGACGATATCCTTTTCCCCCGGTTTTTGTCCGTGTTGAAATAATACCGCCCCTACGCCTAGTTCACTAGCGTCGGTTTGTAGGCAAAAGATCTTTGTGTAGTCGGGGGAGGAAAGGCGTGTTGAATCGCATATTGCCAATTTGANCGTGGTGAGTCGCATATTGCCGATTTAATGTGCTCGAAAGCGTGTTGTTGTGGTTGAGACCACGACCATTTCTCCCCTTTCTTTAACAGGTGGGTGAGGGGATCGATGCTGTCCGCATAATTGTCGACAAACTGACTATACCAGTTGCATACCCCTAAAAATTTTCGTATATCCCTTACATTGCGTGGGACTGGAATATCGCGTATAGACTGTAATTTTTCCGGCTCTTTGTCTATGCCTAACCCATGCACCCGGTGTCCCAAAAAAGAAATTTCAGAATAACCGATCTTACACTTTTTAGTGTGGCATGTTAGGCCATGACGCATTAGGCGTTCTAGAACCTTGCTAAGGTGGTCTAGATGTGTTTCGACACTGTCCGAAAAAATTAAAATATCGTCCAGATAGACTTGAACGAAGTCGTCGATGTACCCCCTAAGTACTTCGTTCATTAAGCGTACGAAGGTCATGGGTGCATTCTTAAGTCCGAACGGAAGTACACGAAACTGAAATAAGCCCTTTTTCGTTCTGAACGCGGTGTATTCGCGTACGTTTTGCTGTAAAGAGCATTGCCAGTAACCCGATTTTAAATCGAGTGACGTGAAAACTTTCGCCCCCCTCATGCTTCTAATCATTTCGTTTAGATTAGGCATGGGATACGCGTCTGATACGGTCACATCGTTAAGTCGCCTATAGTCGACACATAAGCGATATGAGCCGTCTTTTTTCTTGGCCAGCACGACTGGTGCTGACCAAGGAGAAGTGCTGGGTTCTATGAGCCCTTGTGATTCCATGTCGCTTACCATTTCGTCTATCGCTTGTTGTTTGTGTAGCGGGTACGGATATGGTTTTTGCGCGATAGGCGTCGGGTCTTTTAGAACGATGTTGTGTTCGATAAGCTTTGTGCGACCTACCGTGTCGTTAAAAACTGCAGAATAATTTTTTATCGTGCGCGTTAATAATGCGTGTGTATGTGGGTCGCCTGCTATATCTAGTGTTGAGAGATCTACGTCGGGTAGCGTGTGCTGAGTACTCGCTTTCCAACAAGCTGTAGTGCGTCGCGTCGCGCCCAAGTGAATTGTACATGCAGCGTAGTCCCAGGAGACTTCCTGTTCTGTTAGAAAGTCGTGTCCCAGGAGTACGTCACAGTACAGATTCTCTAAGATAACAGCCGTAAACTTTACTTGTAGATCCGCAATTTTTGTTATAAAAGTGGCTGTGCCGGCCGTGTGTGATGTGTGGCCGTCAGCTAATCTAACTGGAGGTGTTTGTCCGTTGTGCACAATTCCGAATTTGTGAGCTGTTGCTCGAGTGGTATACGATTTTTGCGCTTGAGAGTCAAGTAAGGCCGTCACAAAACCGTTGTCAAATTCCAACTCCACAGCGGGAGTAGTAATTTTACGCGGGCGTGTTTGTGCGGCAGTACTCAAGTGGTTAGCGGTTCGAACGGGGGGCGTTGAAACGGTTTGTTCGCCGGCAGTATTAATTGCCATAAGCGGGTAGGCCGTTCCTGCCGTATTCCCCTCCCCCACGGTGGTCAACATATCGTTGGCCCGACTCGCGCTATAGTCGTTACCCATTAAGTCTACGAACGCGTGACAAGTATTTCGAATAATCTTATGGTCCTCATTGTGGATGAGGGGTGTGATGGTGGTGAGGTGTGGTGCTACAGCGTGCCCACTATAATGACAGTGGGGCTGTAGGGGTGTTGGTGAAGTTGGTGTGAAAGAAGTGTGCATAAGATTATTCAAAATAGAATCATTTTGTTCGCAGAAAGCGCATCCGTTTTTGCTACCCGAGTTGACTGAACGGGCGGTTTGGTCGGCGCGCTGATTAGTGCGATGATGTTTTGAGCGGAATTGCGTTTGTGAGCCCGGAGAATGGACTAGTTTCTCCGTGGCTGTTGTCCGTTTCCCGGCACTGTCGGTCTGTTAGGACATTCGCTTTGCCAGTGATCGGCTCCGCAAAAGCGACAGGGTCGGGGGGGACGCGGATCGGGCGGTGCGTTTGGCCGCGGTCGCGTTCTTTGCGGTTGCTGCGAGGGTGATATGGCAGCCACGTACGGATTAGCGTTATTAATAAGTCTGCCCGTACGTATCGGTCGGTCTAGATCGTTCGCGATTACGCGTAAGTCATCTAAGGTACGCGGACATCGCATTCTTACGTTACCGTAATATTCGTTACGTAAGAGACTGACTACCCGATTTACAATGTGCTGCTCAGAGCAACTGGGGCGAGCGCGCATCGCTAGACGTTGTTTATTTATGATAAATTCAGTCATGCGCTGATGTGGCCCCTGTTGCGTCGTCATGAGTTCGTTTTCTAATTCAGCTTGTATGCTGTTGTTATCGAACGTCGTGAGAAATTCCCTCGCAAATTGTCGCCAGGACATGTTGTTTAACTTGATGGTTTCCCACCAAGTTAATGCCATGCCCTTTAAAAATTGAACGCCCGTTTTTACCCATAAATCGCGATCTATGCCTGCTTGGGCCAATAGGTTTTCTACCTGTTCTAGAAACTCGCGTGGGTCCTCCTCATATTTTCCCGTAAACTCGGGGGAAGGGGGTCGTACAATAGGCGAATAATTAAGTGGCCCGATCGCCGTGTGCGTGAGCGAACGGGTCGATGATGATGGGGACAAATCGCGTGTCGGTGGCGCGAATGTGTTCGTCGCGAAGTGCCCCGGTTGTTGTGGGCGCGCGTCTACGTTGTAAACCGCGTCGTGTGTGTTCGCTCGAAGAAGCGATGGTGACGTGCGCGGAGTCTGACTGGCTAATCGCTGTAGGTTAAGCGCTTCGCGCTCCTCGATTTCAGTCAGGCGCTGCTGTAGGGCCGCGTCATTTTGAGTCGTGTTGCTGGGCCCAAAAGTTACGCGGCTCGGTTCGGACAGACGCGCGTAAGTAGAACGGTTGGTTTCCGTCGTTTCTCGCGTCATCTGTGCGGTGGCGAACGGATTACGTATAGTCTCGTTGTGTGTATCGCGGCTTACAATCGTTTGTGAAAGAGATCGTATTTCTTGCGTAATGCGAGACAGTGCTCTCTCCACTTCAGACATGCGCGCATCCATACGTGTATTAAGAGATATATCGCGTAAACTTTGTCTTACTGCGCCTATCTCCTCCGTTGCGTGGGATATTGAACGCACCGTATATAAGTCATCGGTATACGCTGCGTTCACACTACCGTTAGGACGGCCGGTTGCCAGAGACCATTCGTGTAGAGATTCCTCTTCAGGGTCCTCTCGCGACAGGTTAACCGGTCGGTCCGCGTATGTGGTTGGGTCGACGATCCGGCATAACGCGGGGACTTCGTCAACCTGAGACTCGCGTTCCGTCGCGAGCGTCTCGTAATGAAGCGGCGGGCGTTCGGGCAGAATCGCGTTCGATGGGTCTAGCCCCTCACTGCGTAAGCTATTCTCCAAGACTGCCAGCATATCGCTTTTTGTCGTGGGGCCGTTTAACTGCCTATAAGCGCATTCGCGCAATAATTCCCGACGGTTCATTTGAGCGAGAGTTTTACCGGGTATAGTGAACGTTCCTTACCGTATTTATCGAAAATAAACAAAATAAATAAATGAAACGCACGCGCTTATTTGTTTTTGTTATTTAGAAATACGATATCGCAGATCGCGAGAATACGCGCTATGTGTTCGCGTATGAACGTCGACAATGACGGCCGTTTGTATTATTATTATTATTATCGTTATTATTGTGATTGTAAGAATACTGCAATCTTTTGTTGATAGTGGTGTGCTATAGCAAATGTAAATGGGAAATGAGATTAATACGATAGCAGTCGTAAAATGATTGTGGAGATCGGAAATAATAATACAAACGATTTTATGGGACCCGGTTATTAAATGTAACGATTGCTGTGGTATGATAACGCGTATGATCGCCCTACCTGCCTAGCGGTTTTATCGAAACACTGAAATGGATGTGTTCGCGGCGTTGTGCGACTCAAGGTCGTCAATGCGCGTGTATGTATAAATACGAAATCGCCAGAAATCCACTTTTACCGTGTTTTAAAAATACACCGAAGGTGGAAATCTACTACTCGCGAGGTAGATAGTATTTATACGACCGGGTGGGAATTTCACTGCTGTCACCAGTGAAATAGAAGTTAAAAATATCCGTAGTACGGGAAGGTAAGGAAAATTTCGCTGTCTCTTTTAAATAAAATTCAAAATTTATGTAATTAATATAAAATGTCAGCAGTATTTTCTTACCTTTTTAAAAGTTAATCCGGTTTTGATTTCTTTCCGGGGAGCCAGTTGACAAGGTAAGTATTACACCGAACTCACGTGAAGATGAATAAAAAAGAAAATACAACACTTTAGGGTTTAAAAGACGTTGTGCCGTTTATTAACTGTATCTAAACTTGTTAGTATTAACATAAAAGAAAAATAATCCGAAAGCACAGAATATGTAAATGAAATCAATTATATATGTGCGGAAGCAGATAAATGTTCGTAGCTGCGTGTCTTGTTCCGTTAAGCTGACGGGAATCAAAAAAAGATCGACATCGGTGTCACGAAGATGACTTACTGGACGTATTATTGCGGCCGGGGTATTCGACGCTAGGCATTTGTTGGACTTTACACCACGACGATAACGCGTGTGTGTAACGGTCCGGTTTACAGTGAAGCGGTGGCTGAGAAGGAGCTGATACGACCGCGGGGTGTCAACGTGTGACAACGCCGTGGCCGTGTCAAATTTACCATTCAGCCTCATTGGGATTCTTTTATCACATAAGACACCAGACGCTTCTCTCCACATCAACCTTAATCCTGTGTCTTACATCCTCGTCAACACCACCACTCTTTTGCACAACTGATTCTAAATACTTAAAACTCTCCAGCTCTCTAATCACGACCTCGCCTATTGTCACTGACCTTCTCATTTCACCTGCCTCGTGTTCTTTGTCAAACTCGTACTCTATATACTCTTACTCCTACTTATTATTAAATTCTTATTTTCAACAGCTAATCTCCACATCTCTAGCCTTTGATTAATTTCCTCCTAATTTTCTCCTATTAACACTATATCGTCAGAAACAACATGCACCACAGCACCTATTGTATTTCTCTAATAATTTCATCCATCACTATAGAGAATAAGTAAGGAGTTAAAGCATAAGCCTGATTCACTCCTACTCTTTTCCAAAAACCTTCTGATACTCCTTCTACGCTTTTTACCTTGGTACAAGTGCCATCATACATATCCTCTATTATATTAATGTACCTTTTCGGGACTCCTTTTCTCATTAACTTCAAAACCTCACTCGATATTACATCATACGCTTTCTCCAAATCTATAAATACCATACAAAGCTTTTTCTTTTTTTCCTTAAACTTTTCTATTAGCTGACTCATACTAAATAATGACTCTATTGTTGACTTACTAGGCATAAATCCAAACTGGTTTTTAGATATCAATATTTCATTTCTTATTCTCTTATTCTCTTATTTATTACCTTTTCCCATATTATCATACTATGACTCATAAGCTTTATGCCTCAATAATTTCCACACTCCTGTATGTCACCTTTACCTTAAAATATCGGCACCACAATAATATTCCTCCATTCATTTGGAATTTTCCCTTCTACTAAGATTTTATTTAAAAGTTCCTTCAACCACCTTATGTCAACATCGCCTAATATTTTCCATACTTCTACTGGCACTTCATCTGGTCCTACTGCTTTATTCTTTTTTGTTGATGCAACAGCCTCCCATACATCTTTTTCACTAATTAATTCTACCAGTCCCTCTTTCCACGAGATATCCTCTAATATCTCTTTTGGGTACTCCTCATTCAATAATTTTTCAAAATACTTTTTCCACCTTTTTTTCACATCATCACTCGAAAGTACCCTATTATCAGCTCTTTTTATACACCTTATATAATGATAATTATAACGTGACAAAAAGTATCTATTTATTTTTTTGTTTATTTGTATATATATATATATTTGTGTTGAGGCGAATGCGTACTGCGTAATAATAATAATAATAAATAAGGTGTTGTGATTTGTTTGTACGCGTGCGAGATAGTCAGCTGTGTACTACTTCAGACTGGTTCATGGACGGCATTTGTGTGTACATTCACCGGAAATTAGCCATAGTCGGAACTGGTACGCTAATTTTGGTACCCGAAGACGTTCATCGTATACTATAATAATAAAAGTGTAGGTGTAACTAGTATTTTTTTTATTAATATCTGTTTTATTTTATTTTTTTTTCTATTTCCCTTTAATTTGTAAACAAGGTTTTTTGACCGTTCGGTTTTTTGCCTCGTATTAACATTATTTTTTTTATTTTTTGTTTTTACTTAATAAATTCCCCTTAATTTTACTTAACCATCATGTTTTTCCTTTTTTTTTGCGTGTTCCATCTCCAATGGACTCGTGTATTTTTTTTTTCATTTCAAAAATCAACTCCCCTAGTTTATAGTTATGTGACCACTGTCACGATGGTTTTTGTGTACACCTATTATCAACGACTCAACCTTTAATACTTTTCTATTTATTTTAAAATTGTTTTTTTTTTTTTAATGTACAAAATTTAATTCCTTTTTTAAAATCCTACTGTGGTCCGACAATACATTGTCTCCCAGTAGGTTGGCGACCCTTTTCTTTTTAATTTTTCAATGTGCCATGAAAGTTACAAATTTCCGTTGCGGCCAATTAATTCAATTTTTTTTTTCATAATCTTTAGTCCTTTTCTCTCTTACTTTTGCAAGTCTATAGATTTTTTTTCTCGCCTTTCTTTGTTTCTAGCCTCTCATACAACCCATCAAACCTCTTAAACTTTGCCTTACTTACTGCACACTTGGATTCTTTGCACAAGCGTGTATACTCCATCCAGTCTTTTTTTTTTTTGCTCTTCTGTCATACTTTGAATTACTTTATCTTACTTTCTATGATATTTGAACGTCCTCATTCCACCACCAGATTTCATTGTTTTTTGGAATTCTACTCCTACTTGCATCAACAATCTCCTTTGCAATATTCTTAACACAACTAGCAAATCTATTTCACGCATTATTTATGTCTCCATCGACATTCCACACTGTCCTCTTTTATAACCAACTATGCAAACTCTTTTTCATTTTCCCTTTTTAATTTTCACCAACGGATTTTCAATTTTTTTCCCATGTTCCTTCTGTTTTTATATATTCTTTTCCTGGTACATGAAAACTCCATTACCATCAGTCTATGATGTGTAGTTACACTCTCGTCTGGTATAACTTTACAATCCTTTACTCGCTTTACGCTCTCTCTCTCCCACATAAAATAATCGACTTTTTATCTATTACTCCCACTCTTATAAGTTATATAATGTTCTTCCCTCTTTCTAAAATAAGTATTAACCACAACAAGATCATACGAAACTGCTAAATGCAGGATTCCTTGCATCACCTCATCTATTTCTCTCCAAAAAACTTCCTCGTCAATTTCATCACAACATACTTGTGTTGCATAGGCACTTATTACATTTAGCTTTATTTACTCGAATATCAATATCACGACTATAATCCTGTCACTTTTCTACTACTTTACTTTTCATTTCCTCGTCCATTATTATTTCTCTCCATTCTTTGTACTATACTTCCCTAAGTATATAATTTTATAACCTTCACCTATTCCCTCGATTTCTTTCCTTTCCACTTATTTTCCTGTACACAATAAATGTTTACTTTTCTCCTCTTCAATACTTCTACTAATTCTCTACTTCTACCAGTTAATGTTCCAACATTCCAAGTACCTATTCTTACTTTGTATCTATCTTTCTCCCTTATACACGAATCCAGCCTAGAGTAAAGTGGTGATGTCCCTATACCGTTGACAATACAAGCGTTGGTAGACCTTTACACGTGACTGGTATAACAGCTACCGCACAAGTTGTCCGGCTGGTATCAAACACTTTAATCTTTAGGCCTTCTCCGTTTTTAACTACTTTCTGTAGTCCCCGCTTACATCCTAGATGGGACAATCCGCCTAAGTTTTGTTCAGGATTCCTAATACTTTTTTGACAATAATTTTTATACCGGCTGTCGACCTGACGCAACCTCATTTTTCGCCTCTTACGACTGGTAGAGGGGCCGTGCAAGTATTCTTAGCCCCTATCCACAGGGAACACACATCATAATTATTAATTTACTATTATGATTACTATTATATCGACAATATTAAATAAACACATTTTATTTTATAAGTCCAATTCATAAAGTAATCGTCTATAGCATTCGATTCTTTAGTAATCTTGAGTACTAAGTAATCAGGAGTGGGCTTAGAAGTATTTAGCACACTGTGTTAAAAAAAATTCATCTTGCATCGCTATGTTAACGGACGTGAAAATGACTTTTTTCCTCGTCAAAAAATTTAATTGATAATAACTGTGGCTGCATTATCTTCTCAAAACGACCAACCGACTGTTCGATTTACGGTCGTAGTGATTACCAGCCCACCGGTTTGTAGCGCAGTGGGCTATCCGCCCCAATTAGTATGATGATCAATTACTTATGGCTACTAGCTAAAAATAATGGAAATAACAAAAACAGTTGGAAGAACTAAATAAATTGTTGTGTTAACCGATTGGTTAATTGAGTTATTCTTATTTTTA
>NW_026099572.1:83819332-83826886 GCF_025091365.1 Daktulosphaira vitifoliae
ATTGAGTTATTCTTAAATTTAGTTGTTACTATATTAACCGTTTATATAGTTATTCTAACAGTATTTTTTTCTGTACAATTTTTTAATTATTTTTCGAAGTACAATAAAAATTCCTACCATTATGAGTTAAAAGTTTTATTCTGTTTAATTATGACAATGGATAATAATCTATCCGATCCAATACTTAAAAATAACCCAGTTGTTTTGTTTTACTTAAACATTAGATTATATTATATAATATTAGTAACATTGCTCAAAATAACATCTGTAATATAAATTTTCAAGAAATACATAAAATATGAGTTTTACTTCAAATAAGACATAATAATTTATTATGTTTTATTTAGCAAATAAAGATCNATGCAGAATTATCATCAACCACATGTTTATTAAACACCGTTATAAACTATTTAAATTACATTAATCTTAGTTTAATTTTGATTCTGATAGAAAATAATGACGAATCTGCAAAAATAATAATTTTAATAAAAAAGATATTAAAAACGAATACAGGTAGACAAACATGACACAATATCTTAAAATATATTTATTGACACATAGACTTATTTATATGTTGATTAATTAATCATAAACCATTTGATTAATAAAAAAATTTAAATAATATAAGAAAATTTTAAATGGTTACTTATAGGTACATGTTTTTCTCGATTTAAAAATCATAAAGTAGTTTTTATGTTCATCCCTTAAGGTTGATTAATAAATGCTGTATACGAATTGAATTTATTATTAAATAAATTCAATTCGTCCTTTAATTATTTAAAGCTTTATTTGGAATCGTTATCGTAATGTTATAATTATAACGTAATTTATTTCAAAAAAACAACTGGAATCATTGGTGTTTACAGAATTTTATTCTTTCTCCTTTTGGCAAAATCAAATCTCCTGTAAGAAAATTATAAAACTAGTGTAATATTATATTATTACATATAATATTAACATATAATATGATGTTATCATTTGTACATGTATGTCACATATCATGATTATACAAGATCACCAAAACAGGGTTCTCTTATTTAAAATACAAAATAACCCTTTAATTATACGATAAAATCACCCTCTTGTAGAAATTATTAAGTAACGCCTACATGCAGGGACCCCATTTTAATTAACCAATTAGAATACAAAGCCTCAACTTCCAGGATCACGGTAGAGATCGCTGGGCTACCCCCTTCACACTATAAAAAGCCATTTTTCCCCATCTAAACCACTTTTGACGATTTTAAAATACACAAAATCTACGACACTCTACTCAAGATTTCACTCTCCGGGACTTAGTCGATTTTTTAATTAATTTGGACTTTTGAATATTTTTTCTTTAAAACTAAATGACACTTAGAAATTTTAAAGTGAATTTTGTTTTGGTGAATCTTATTATTTAATTTAATTTGTTCAATCATTAATAATATTTTATTTTTCTTGTTGTGGTAATAAACATCAAATAATATTTTAAACATTAAATTTTTTTTAAATTATTTTATTTTAATAATAAACCAACCTAACTTTAGATTTTTATTTAATTATAAAAATTTATTGTGAGCTTTTATGACTTGTCGTTATTTCAAATTGCAGTTGAATGTACTCCTGAATGAATCTCTTTAATCTACATATCAACTATTTAGGGTGAGCTATACCTTATAATTTAACAAGCTTATTTCACTATATGTCGATCTGACAAAACCTCATTATAACCGCGAAAGCCAGTATAAGAGCAAATTGTGAGTCTCTGTTAAAGTTCCTGTGTGGTCACCCATCCGTAAACCAACAGTAAACAGCACATCTGAATATCGGCGCTAAGGCGGTAACTTATTTTTCCACTGCTCTACACCATGTTATAGTTAATTAATTTAATAATCCATTTTAATTAAATTTTAATCTTAAAATTTGTAACGAGAGATCAATAGTAAATAAAAATGTAATTATAATGAACATACACGCAGTTGGAGGTTTTTCAAAAATAAATATATTTAATATTTAGAAAAATCATAAGTAATATAGTAGAAAAACAATTTTAGGAAGGAGCTAAAAGTAATTTGGGTTCCCTTATTTTTTTTCAAACTATACTTAATGGTAATGGAAAGCAGCAAATTTTACGTTGTCCCCGATGGCATTTTTGTAAATACGGACCAGTACCAGTATTAAGTCCTCTATAAAATTAAAAATACCTTTAGAAAATTGAAAAATATTTAAAGCTATTTCATGATTTATTATACTAGAAAATTTATTGATAACATGAAATATGTATATTCTAAGGNACATGTATGTCACATATCATGATTATACAAGATCACCAAAACAGGGTTCTCTTATTTAAAATACAAAATAACCCTTTAATTATACGATAAAATCACCCTCTTGTAGAAATTATTAAGTAACGCCTACATGCAGGGACCCCATTTTAATTAACCAATTAGAATACAAAGCCTCAACTTCCAGGATCACGGTAGAGATCGCTGGGCTACCCCCTTAACACTATAAAAAGCCATTTTTCCCCATCTAAACCACTTTTGACGATTTTAAAATACACAAAATCTACGACACTCTACTCAAGATTTCACTCTCCGGGACTTAGTCGATTTTTTAATTAATTTGGACTTTTGAATATTTTTTCTTTAAAACTAAATGACACTTAGAAATTTTAAAGTGAATTTTGTTTTGGTGAATCTTATTATTTAATTTAATTTGTTCAATCATTAATAATATTTTATTTTTCTTGTTGTGGTAATAAACATCAAATAATATTTTAAACATTAAATTTTTTTTAAATTATTTTATTTTAATAATAAACCAACCTAACTTTAGATTTTTATTTAATTATAAAAATTTATTGTGAGCTTTTATGACTTGTCGTTATTTCAAATTGCAGTTGAATGTACTCCTGAATGAATCTCTTTAATCTACATATCAACTATTTAGGGTGAGCTATACCTTATAATTTAACAAGCTTATTTCACTATATGTCGATCTGACAAAACCTCATTATAACCGCGACAGCCAGTATAAGAGCAAATTGTGAGTCTCTGTTAAAGTTCCTGTGTGGTCACCCATCCGTAAACCAACAGTAAACAGCACATCTGAATATCGGCGCTAAGGCGGTAACTTATTTTTCCACTGCTCTACACCATGTTATAGTTAATTAATTTAATAATCCATTTTAATTAAATTTTAATCTTAAAATTTGTAACGAGAGATCAATAGTAAATAAAAATGTAATTATAATGAACATACACGCAGTTGGAGGTTTTTCAAAAATAAATATATTTAATATTTAGAAAAATCATAAGTAATATAGTAGAAAAACAATTTTAGGAAGGAGCTAAAAGTAATTTGGGTTCCCTTATTTTTTTTCAAACTATACTTAATGGTAATGGAAAGCAGCAAATTTTACGTTGTCCCCGATGGCATTTTTGTAAATACGGACCAGTACCAGTATTAAGTCCTCTATAAAATTAAAAATACCTTTAGAAAATTGAAAAATATTTAAAGCTATTTCATGATTTATTATACTAGAAAATTTATTGATAACATGAAATATGTATATTTAAAAATTGTATCGTTTAACTTAAAAAAAAATTATTCTGTTAATATGATTTACGATTATTTGTCTTCAAACAACATCCAATGACGCAATTCAAAGTTTCATTGATAGATGAACAAATATATAATTATTTTTGAAATTTATTTTTTGTGATATTAGCAATTATAAATACAAACAAGATGATTACCGGGGTAGTGAACACAGGCAGAGCTAAGGGTGGCTTGAGGAATTAGCCTTCCAATATTTCTTTTATCACCCCCACAAATTCACCGAAATTGTATGCATTGTTGTATACAAAATATTTTTTGTAAGGAGGAAAATTACAATCTATACAACAAGTACATTAAGCAAATTTGATGATATCTATTGTATACATGACAATGAAGTTGACGTTTATCAGAAGACACTCAGCAGTGTAACCAAGCTAGGAAGTTAAAAATAAAAATAAAAAAAATACATTTTTCTCTTTCATATTAGTTGTTATAGAAGATGTCTTGGCCACCTTCTTTTGAATCTCCTTGGAGCATTATCGGAAAGGGATGCCGTAGGACCAGACTGGGCGGATTAAAGATTTGTATATGATTAGTTCATTGAAAAGAGAGAGTTGAGATTTAAGTAGAGATCTAAGGAGATGGAATCTGGAGTTTAGTGTTTTACGTTTTTATTTTAAATGTGGGCCCCAAATGAATTTTTTGTCCAAGGTAAGGCCAAGATACTTGTGTTTGCTGTATGAAGGATTCGATTATTAAGCGTGACTGTTGGAGAATCGAGGTTGCGCATTGAAAAAGTTTCTTGTGTAAATTTGTAATCGTTAATTTTAATTTTCCATCTAACTGACCACAAGTGGATCATATTTAAGTGGTTATATAACATTTGACTGGCTATAATAGGGTCTTTGTTAGAAGCAGTTATCAGTGTGTAATTAGCGTATGTACCCAGAGTTGTATAGAAGGCCAGTTGGTGATATTTCAGTATTCATTTGAGTGTCGTCCTCAGCATCGTTGAGTGCATGGTATCTGTTTGAAGTAGCGAATGGGTTATCCTTTTTATTTTTTTTAGCGTTAGGTGAAAGTCCTTGGGAAGATTGAAATTTGCTGGTTTTGATAATCTAACCAGGTTCTGTATTGACTACTACATTTGTGGTGTTTTATTTGGATAATTTAATAGTAGATACTGGTTTATAAGAGCTGCACTGTTGACGAATAATACTATTGTTGTGTGTATTATTATTATTTTGCTGATTAGATAGCATTATGACTAACTTATCTGCGGTCCAAAGGTCACCGATGCCTGTGGACGGCGATTAATGATAGCGATTATATCTATTGATAGTTAGTTTTCCTAATTAAAAAATTTACTTTTCCTCTCTTAGCATAAGTAGCTAAAGTTCCATAGATAGATGAACAAAAATATAACTATTTTTGAAATTATTTTTTGTGATATTAGCCATTGTAGATACAAAGAACATAATAAGTGGGATAGTGATAACAGGCAGAGCTAATGGGGGCTTGAGGGATTAGTCTCTCAAGATTTCTTTCATCGTCCCCCTTGAATTTCACCGAAATTGTAGAATTGTTAAATACAAAATATTTTTGTAGGGAGGAAAATTAAATTTAGTCCCACCAAAAAAATTGACCCTTTGCTTATAGAAGTGAAGATAAGCTTTTCCATTTTCAATATATGTAATTTTTGTAAGAAGAAATTAGATGACATTTTCATTTTAATAAAAATTAATTTCGTACAGATATATACTTGTGACTTTTTTATATAAACTAGAATAATATTAGTTCCTAAAATTATAATAATTATATTTCTATAATTCTGTCAATATTTTTAAAATTTTATTTAAGTACAACAAAAAGTTAAATTTACTTTTATAAAAATAAAATTATTTTAATTTCAAAGCTAATAACGAACCTATAAAAAATTATAAACATAAAGCAACCCTAGAGTTTTTGGCCATCAAGCTATTGGTACTAATATTAAAAAAAAAAACAAGTTGGTCTGGCTATGTTCGTTAATAATAATATTTAGTTAATTGAATAAATAATACTAATTTCGTTATAATTAACACTTCATTAATAACCCTTTGGATATATATATATATATAAACGACACATGGTTTAAATAATATCTAACCATCTATTATAGCGTGATAAGTGTATGACTTATAAACCATCATAAGTATAGCCTAAAAGTCTAAAACACAAATGAACTAAACAATTCAGTCTTTATATAATCAAAATTTTTTTTCACCAATAATTAATTTTAAAATTAAATATATTTGAAGTACTACGAGATAACATGGGATGAGCTTGGGAGGCTTAGCCTCCCAAGTTTTCATATTATCTCTTCAAGAAAATCAGCGAAATTGTATGAATTGTTATATTTTATTACTCGAGCAGTCAATAACTGCAATATATATGTATAAGTTTTGATTATTCGTTTTTAAAATGTATATTAGTATAATTATTTAATTACTACTAAACGTTGTTATATTAGCCTACTACGGTAAGGTATAATATATAAAATAAATGAACGAACAGTTTGATTAAACCTAGTGATTTAGAATTTATTATTATATTAAATCACTTCACTTTATAAAGTAGAATAATATATAGATACAAATATTAAGTATAATACTAAGACATAAAACATAAACTTAAAATTAAGATATAGAATACTATGACTGGTCATGACAAAATGACGACTATTTTCAGGACCTATTTTATTTGACCAAGCGTCCCTCGATCAGCACAAACCTGACGGCTGATTGTAAATAGGCGATAATCATACGCTGTAGAATGACACTTATTATAATATTACTCATTTATAAAATAACATTAAGAGATACTTAGCATCTATATTACTAAAAAGAGAATGTAATTCATATAGTTGCAAAGTTTCATATATATATATATATATATATATGGTTTTTTTTTTCTTAATTTGCTTTTTCTTTACTAGAGTATAGTAACATATAGCAATAAAATTTTTCGATTAGTAAAATACAATTTTTTAAAGTTTAACCCTATAAAGTTGTATTTGTCTTATAATGTATTTTTTACATTTTGAATTGGTCTAGTGTTTAAATTTACTATTCAAAAATTTATGAGGGTCTTCAATAGCTCGGGACCTACCTTACTTCAATCCGATCTTGTTCGCCTAATTACTTGGAGTGAATTTATTGACTTAACGATCAATATTCTAAAATGACCAAAAATGACACTTTTCCGATTTACTAATCCTATTTTAACAACATACTTTATCCAAAATCATCCTGTTTTATCCGTCCCACTGTGTCTTTAAATTTTCATCATACTCGAAATACTTGTCTTTTCTTTAATCATTACCCTACTACAAATTATTATCTTTATTTACCCTTTTGCATTTAATGCGTATTGCAAATAGTACCCTGATTTTAATCACTCTATGTTAATTTTACATTTGTGCCGTTTTTTAGCCATTAATTATCAACTTTTAGTTGCAACTACGTGTATTATTGTGTTAGCTCTTTTTTAAATTGCTCAATGAGATTTATGTAAATGCTTTTGTGTATATTTATTACATTTTCTAATAATTTATGTTTTCTAATATTGAGATATGATAATTGTATTTTTATGTGTATGTTTTTTCTATTTTATTCTTTTTATCTGCTGTTAGTTCTTAATAATTTTTATCAATATTATTGTACATACTCTTATTCCTAATTACTAATTGTTAATCAAATCTGTCACAAATTGTTATTCTGGGTTAGCTTACCTATTGTGTATAAAATAACATTAATAAATATAGTCGCAATATAACGAATATCTATAAATTAATTTTTTAATTTGATTTTTTTTTACTATAGTAAAAAAACATATAGCTATGATTTTCCGTTAATTGGTCAAGAACAAGACCATACAAAATTTACTGTAAAAAATTGTATTTTTTTAGCTTCGATGCGAAGCTGAGAAGGTATTGGTTTTACTATGATGTGTTTTTTTTTTTTT
>NW_026099572.1:83827005-83840140 GCF_025091365.1 Daktulosphaira vitifoliae
ATACGTCAAAAGATCACAAATCGTATCTAGTCGAAGACATTACCCTTAAAAATTGAAAAAAATTCCCTCGTTCCCCGGTAAATGGGGAAACCTCCAAAAAAATTACAAATTTAAAAATCGCTAATTTTCGAAATTTTTTCAATTTTTTTTACTTAAAAGTGCCATAACTTTTTCAAAAATAAACATATCAATATAATTCTTTTTTATATAGATGCATAATATCATTACCTTTCATTTGGTATATTTTTTTCATAAATTTAACCCTTAACCTGCCCACAAGGGGGGATTTAAAATGACAACTTTTTCACAAAAAATTAATTTTTTTAACTTAAATTTTGAAAATGTTCCGGAAGGTCTGACACTTTTATATATATCTTAAATTAAAGCTAATGTAATATGCTTTATCATGAAAAAAAAAAATTTCGGACTTTATCTTATCTTCATGGTGAAAATGGCTACCGAATGCTATTTTTGTGTGAAAATTTTCGATTTTGTATTTTCCATTTTTAACTTTATTATGCTATAACTTTTTGAAAAATGTATGAATCATTACAATTTTTTTATGAGAAGTAGTATTTATATAGATCTTTCATTCGACATACTGTTTTTTTAAATCGGACCATTTCCCTAAATACAGGGGGGATTCAAAACATAAAAATGCATATAGAAAGTAGAACTTTTTCAACTTAACTTTTGAAAGTGTTCCGGAAGGTCTGACACTTTTATATATATCTTAAATTAAAGCTAATGTAATATACTTTATAATGGTAAAAAAAAATTTCGGACTTTATTTTATCTTCATGGTGAAAACAGACATTAAACTTAATAAAAAAAATACGATTTTTGTAAAAAAATTATTTTTTATATTTTTAACTTTATAATGCTATAACTTTTTGAAAGATGTATGGATCAATATAATTCTTTTTTTTGTAGATGCATGATGTCTTTACCTATCATTTGGTATATTTTTTTTATAAATCTAACTTTTTACCTGCCTACAGGGGGGGATTCAAAATGACAACTTTTTCACAAAAAATTGACTTTTTCAACTTAAATTTTGAAAGTGTTCCGGAAAGTCTGACACTTTTCTATATATATTAAATTAAAGCTAATGTAATCTACTTTATTATTAAAAAAAAGATTTCGGACTTTATTTTGTCTTCACGGTGAAAATGGCTACCAAATGCTATTATTGTGTGAAAATTCTCAATTTTATTTTTTACATTTTGAACATTATAATGCTATAACTTATTGATAAGTGTATTGATCAATATAATTTTTTTATGGGAAATACTATTTTTTAATATTCCTTTTTTCATTCGACATACTTTATCTTAATCAGGATATTAATAAGGAACTAGCAGTTTATGAAGATTTTGGAGTAATCCACCAATTTTTAAAATTAAACACTATCTAAAGATTTGCATCGAAGCGTTTTTTATGATAGTGATTTTAATCACTGTCAGATATCATTATACTTGATCCAAATATGTCATGTCACCACTGTACCGCGACCCCCCTGTGCTGGGTTTTTTTTTAATTGATTTTTACATTTTGAATGGTAAATTTAATCACTAGATGATGTAATTATATAAAAATATATTTAAATATGTGATTTATTAAGTCTAAATGTTATAATGTCAAGTACATAAAAACATGTTTCTTTTTTTATGAAATTATTATATAAGAATAAATATTAATATTTGCACTATTTTAGTATAAATTGCAAAATATTGAACGTAAAATTATAAAGCTAAAATTTAAATATATTTTTTTAAATTGTTGTTTTCTTAAGTGGAAATATCTTTGCAATGTATTTAAAAACTATACTAATCTTTTGTTCATTATGTTTCTTTACCGACACAATGGTAAGTATTAATTTAACTATTTATTTATTTTTTTAACAAATATAATAACTAAATATTTAAAGAGCGAAGGACTTGATTCACTACAAATACAAACTTTCCAATTATTAACACGAAATTTTAATGACAAAGAAACAATAGAAAAAGTTTTTAAGTATTTTAATATCGATAAAAAGTATGAATATAACTCTGAAGGTAATTGTAACGTATAATTTTTAGCTTCGTAATTTTAACATGAATATTTATACAAAATGATTTTTTTAGTACTTGCCACTCAATTTATCTTAAAATAATAATTTTTTTGTGAATTTTATATTTCGCTTTTGTTAGTTGTATAATATATAACTATATAAAATTATTGAAATACATATTATACATTTCAATTTATCTGTTATAAAATATTATATGTTTTCCTTTTATTTGTTATGGGAGTATCAATTTTATTTTTTTTAAAGGCAATATACATATTTAACTAACCCATAAAATATAAAATTATGTAATTAAGAAAACAGCTGGTAAGGATAATACCTTTTGGACAGTATTTTGAATTTATTAACATTTTTATCTAGTGATAAAAATAGCAGGATCCAACCCAATCAAACTTTAACTTCTGTAATACTAGTCCATAAAAAGTTATCGATAATCTATTACTTATTTACATCACTTTCTATTTTATAATTTAGGTAAATATGTATGTGTCTATTTAAATGTGCCTATATTTATTTTGCTCTCTTGAATATGTATTTAAAGTAAAAATATAAAATTATACTCAATTAGATATACTATACAAATATTGTTATTATGAAAACAAATGGTCAATAACATTATTTGGACTAATATTTCAAAGTTATTAATATTTTTAAACCTTGTTGGGAAGTAGAGTGAGATAGAGAAATATCTAGTAATGAAAATCATAACTAGATATTTGCCCCTCACAATAAGTCAATACATTAATTTGTTAATAACATCTGATAATAACAATTGTTAATAACAAACTGACTGGATCATCAAAAGTTATCCATAGTCTTTTGCTTAATTTTATCATATTCTATTTTATAAGTCAGGTAAATATTTTTATATCTATTTTAAAAATAATTTTAACCCCCCCTCCCATAGGACATGGAGAAGGATGAACATAAAAATTTTCTACAACAAATAAAAGGAGATTTGTAAGTAACTAACAAAAACCAAAATAGTAATTCACAAACAAATTATTATATTAAGAATTGACATCATTCAAAGAATGACCTCAGTATAAACGTTAATAATAATACTTTGCTTTCTTTAATATATAAAGCTAAATTGATTAAAAGGTAAAAACTATTTTAAGTCAAATTATTCAAATTTACCAATTTATGTGAACAAAGATAAAACGTTCAAATTTAAATACTAAAAATTCAATAATATTTAAATATTTTTTAAACTATTTTCACCTATGTGATATTTAATTTTTTTTTCTTTGTTTTATCTGACTAATTGAAAATACTTTAAAAACCTTTGGGTAATTATCCTTAATCTAATTATCATTAACTATGGTTTCTGTGTAAGTATTATTTGTAAGAGTTTAGTATACCTCTCAACCTCTTAGGAATACAATACTTTCATTTATACTGTAATTCAAATTTATTTTTTTGAGTATCATGACATGACATAAAAAAAACTGAAATTAACATTTAAAAGCCGTCATTTCAGGTGTTGACCATTCGTTAGATGTGCATTCCATGTTTCCTTTCGGGTCCGTAGAAGAACTCCATTTAATTACGACTGTTGCTTAGAACAACAGTTTCCTGGGTATTTTACCGATACGTGGCTAACTTTCTTCCTCCAATTTAGAGTAAAAAGTATAGTGAGTCCGTATATTTCTCATCTAGTTACTTATCAATAACGTAATTTACCATTAAAAATTTCTAGCCGAATTTGTTCTAAAAATTTGGGAAAACTAAATAATTTACTTAATAAATTTTTAAAGAATCATTTTATCATTCTACATACAAGTTTTTTTTTATTTTATTTTCTTTAAAACTTATTCCAGTAATATTATATTATTATTTATAATATTAAAAAATATTATGATGTTACCATTTGTAGATGTATGTCACTTATTATGAATATACAAGATCACCAAATCAGGGTTCTCTTATTTAAAATACAAAATAACCAGTTAATTATGAGATGAAATTTACTTATTGTAGAGATTATTAATTACGCGCGGGACCCTCATTATAATTAACCAATTAAAATAGAAAGCATCAGCTTCCAAGATCACACTAGAGATCACTAGGTTACCCGCTTCTGACTATAATAAGCCATTGTTCCCCATCTAAACCAGTTTTTCCGGTAATTTTAAAATACACAAGAAATACGACGCTTTACTCAAGATATCACTCTCTGGGACTTATTCGTTTTTGTTAATCAACTTGGACTTTTGTTTTAACGAACTTGGCGCCGGTGGACAGAGTGAAGGTTGTAATTAGATATTATTCTAGAATTGGGTATATTAGGTTAGAATATTTTTATAAGCCTATGTTTATTGGGTAGCTAGTCTTTGAGCTTAATGTCTATGTTCTAACGAACTCGTACCGGCGGTCAGTGCAAGAAAATATGTGAATATATTTTTAGTGTTTAATTTTTGTCTTAGAGATTATTGTGCCGCATCCTTTCAAGTCACTAGCGACGGGACACATTGGGCTACCACAATACCACTTTGATATTTTTTTTACATACATATAAATATTTTTGAATCTTGTTTTGGCCAGGCCAGAGGAAGATTTAAGAAATATTGGTGTCGATCTCTCAATAAAATATATTCTCTCAAAAGAAAATACTTATTCAACAAACGTAAAAAAAATAATAAGGACAAATTATAAATTATATTTTTAATAAAATATAGAGTGTATAGAATCTTTTACAAGTAAAATCAGTTATATTTTGTGTAATAAAGTTATATTATATAAAATTTGAATCGTTTTCATAAGCAATTAATTGACTATATGACGTGTAGTATAAATCGTATACGTAGTGTATTTAATACCAGAATCAACATTGGATTACTTGAAATATTATTGCATTATATTGGACGTAAGATAAGTACAGTTTAACCTATGCTTTCGAACGCCCAACAATCTATTGTTTAATAAACCATTAATAAATTAATAAAAAAATTATATAAATTTAAAAAATATATATTTAATATTCAATATTCCACTACCCTATACTGCATTATATTATACACTATATTCAGTTTCTTTTATTATTTTTATTTATTTTTTTGGTTTTTCACATTCTGGAAAACAAACAAAATGTAGATGGGGTCAATTTACTTATCCTATTAACTAGTATCCTATAATATTTGGAGACTACTCAAAAAATTGACTCAAGAACTGCTACTGTATTTAAATTATTACACTACGTTTGTTGTGCCCTAAGTATTATTAGATAGTACTTGTTTTTACAAATTATGCGATTCAAAACAAAAAACAAAATCATAAATAAAATACAAAAGTAACCCAATAAAACCTCCCATAGATATTTTTTTAAATTACCTGTAAAAATTTTGAAAGTAATAATTATAATAATAAATTTATATTTGAAACACTTCTATATCTTCATTAATTTTTGAGAAAAATTATTTAACATGCAATTTTAATCACCCTGCATTTAAGGAATAATTGATTTATAGATAGTACATACGTAAGAGCTTCCAAGATGCTAAATTTTGTGGCTGAAGTTAACAAGTTAGACACGAACGCTATAGTAAATTCACATATTAATTAGATTATCTTATTTACCTGAATTATTAATAAATTATTTTGCATTCATTAGTTTGGAAGACTGGATACAAGTATAGTTGAAGATATCTCAAATAAGTTCAGTGAACTTGACTCGAACAATGATGGTATTATACATGGTAGTGATTATTAAAATGATTAAAGAATACGAACACTTAGTTCATAACGTAATTATATATTTATTTAGAAATATTCATAATTTTTTACAAATGAGAATCATTGCCCAAGATTCTTTTCTCTCTTACGCAAAAATAATTGATAGAACTGATAATAGAACTCACTGATAGAATGTTAAAAAAAAATTTTGCTCAACGCCCAATTAAATACAGAAATTTAAAAATAAGGTCCANGTTCACGTGAATAAGCTTTCATTGATTCACGTGTATTAACCATACGTGATTTAATTTGTTTCATTCACGTGATCACGATATATGTGAACACGTACATTCATATTCACGTACAAAAACGGGACCCCTAATTATTACAAATAAGCAAATCGACGTTAAATTTGTTTACATGGTACATTAACCTAGGAATGGGGGAATTTTTAGCATAGTTAGTACGATGGAATGGCGCGTAGAATGTATATAAGTTCTTGGTACGANTTAGAATACACAGATTGATGCTTGGAAGAAAAAAGTTAACTGTAATTATTTAATAAATTATTTACAAAATTCTATTTTTTTCTTTTATATTGTTTTATTTTTTAGCTGACTATCTTTACGAGTTAGGCGATGTACTGCTCGAATTATTACGATTCAGGTCAAAGTATTATGGTAATTTTTTTTTCAAAATTGATTGGATATGCATTAACATGTTTATTGAAAATATCAAAAAAGGTTATAGTCCAAAGGAGATATACGTACAAGATATGATGAAGGTTATTCATTATCATTTTAGAACTTTTGATGACTTTCCTTTTTTTTCGTACCCTCATTACGATTAATAAACTATTTCATCTGTTTCTTAGTATATGTTTAAAATAATCCACTAATGTTGTTATATTTTTTAATGTACATTACAATTTACATGTCATGTAATCAAAATTTAATTTTAAGTGTAAAATAAAATTCTAGAAATATATACTAGTAGTTTACTTATTTTTAAATAAAACCATGAAATTGTTAATCAAGATCTAGTTAAACATTCTAAAACACTTGGAAACATTTTGATGTAAAAAATATTTATTGTTTTAAATAATCAGTTATGGCGACCGTTTCACCCACTTTTATGTGCCATGTGCCCTAATTGGCGCCACATTACATTTTTCAGCATGTGGTTGAAACGTTACTGAGACAGGATGTCATCGAAGAATAAGAAGTCGACCATTGTTGATTACGTATTATGACATCAATTTTTTAAATTGTTTATTGTAGAACACTTTACTATTGTCCGGTTACAAAAGCTCATGATAACGACCTTAATTTAATATTCTGCTAACTGCGGTGGTAATTTCGTTAGTTAATTTATTTTTTAGCAGAACGCATTTTGAAAATCAATCGATCTACGTTAAGGTGTACCGATTTCATCTGTCAGAATATGCATACATTTCCTCGATGTTAGCGTACTATACATCATCGAGTCCATTGATATTTATTTGAGCACGTGTGTATGCCCAATGAAGTTCGTTAGCAATTTTCTTATTCACAAAATCAATGATATTAGCTCAATTTAATCAACTTACTCCACTCCTTCAATAACGTAAACTTTCTACAAGATTGTCCTAGTCTATTGCATTCTATTTTCTTATTGTTCATCCTCAACTGTAGAACTATATCGACAACCGATGTTTCTCGTGGCTGTTTTCGCTGTTGGTTTCAAACAACGATGGGGACTGTCTGCATCGCCACCGTCGTCGTCTTCAAACAACCGTTTAATAGTGTTTACGTATTTTTTAACCTTCTTTTTTCAACAATCCGTCTGTATTTAAATACACATCGGTTTTTGCTGGAATTGTATAGTATAGTATAGTAGAGTACCATACAACATTGTATTGCGCAATAATCTGATTTTTATTTTTTTTTAAAACAGTTATTTTTTTTTTTTTTGAGATATACATTTTTTTGATTATATAAACATTCAGGTTTTAAGTTTTAAAAAACTCAAATTGTTTTCAATTTTTCTTTCGCACTAATTGCGGGGAACATTTATCGTTAAGCTACTAATTAGCCCAAAAAAAAAAATTTCTGTGAACTTTAATTGCATTAACCGTTCTAGTCTATTGTGATATTTAAATTTATGTTACTAAAATTGTAGTTTTTTAAGTTCAATTGTTGTTATCATTTTCCGTGGCTTAGTTTTAATTAGCATCTCTGGCCAGTAGCTCTGCAAATTGTGAGTACTATTAAATTTATGTATTATTGATTTTTGTGTTCCCTTCTGTAATTTTGTGTAGTTATATTGAGTGTGAATTATTAAACAGATTTGAATATTAAGTGTATTTTTTTCTTTTTATCTATTTTTGATTCCATCGCTAACCAGAAGGGTCTTGTGAATATTATTCTAGTCAAAAATCAGAAGGGTATTTGTTAGATAATATTGTGGGTTAATTATTGATTATTATCATTATTATTATTACTTTCTATATCTGTTCAGTGTTCCACCAGTATAAGTAATTAGTCTAGTCATTATTATTAGTTTACAAAAAAAGTGAGTTCAGAGTTGTGTTTCGGGTACGCACTATAAAATTTAGTGCCCCTGTTCTAAACAATAACATACGCCTAAGTCTTCAATTGATCTTTTACAAGAATCCAGAAGAAACAATACAAAACTTTCTTATTTAGAATTTATTGTGATGAAAGAATTATAAGAATGGAATTTCTTTAGATATCAATATTGATTCAAATATGTCTTATGATGTATAGAAATGTCTAAGAAATTTTTTCAAGTTTAAAATTACCAACATCAATGTATAAAAACCATTGAATATAACTGTTTTCTGAAAAAAACTATATCGATCAATATGTACAATATACATATCTTTAAAAATAACAAAAACCACCGTGAAAATAGATGCTGCTAGTTTTAAACATGACAATTTTAAATTACAAAATATATGAAAGTATAAAATAAGAATAAATGTAAAATCATTTTTTAAAAAATGTTAAAAAATATATTTATAGCTCGTTAAATAAAATAATTACCTTCAAATTGACTTGGTATAATGGAATTGTATAAAATCTAAGATTTGAAAAAATATATTTGTTTCAAAATAAACTTTTGTTGTGTAAAAAATTAAAAAAAAAATATGGCAGCATATAGACCAATCAGGCTGTTACTCAGATTAAGCATACTATTTGGAAAACTCCTACTCAAAAGAATTAGGCCAATATTACAAGAGCACTACATCTTACCCAACACTCAGTTTGGGTTCCACGAGATACACAAAGTTCATAGGTTGACCGACACAATCTTAGCATTTGAAAACCGCAATTATTGCACTGGTCTATTCTTCAACGTAGCCCAAGCCTTTGATAAGTTGTAAGACGGTCTGCTTTGCAACTTAAAAAAGTTATTACATGTGCCTGTAGACTTTATAATAAAGTCTTGCCTTTAATAAAGTGACCTGTCTCCCCCCCTTTACAATATTTTTACGGCAGACATACCCTAGTCTACTAATATTCTTCTTGCTACATTTACTAACAATACAGCTATACCCTCTACTCATAGTTATATTACTGCAGCTGCCGATTATCTACAAACCCACGTTAACATCATAGAATCATGAGACGACGATGTTCTCATTGGAGACTTCAGCATACGCTCTGCACATGTGGACACTGACACCAATCTTTCCTTTGAACAAAGGTTCGCAAATCGGGCAAGAAATTCGGATGGGCGGGACAGACTAGCTAGTCTCGCCGGCCGGCCTAGCAATATGATTGGGGGTAGCCGCTGATTGGGATCTACTCCCTATCCGAGGCTCTAAGTTAGATTAATTCATGTTGCAATGAAGGGGGGCCATAGCGCTTGGCAACGTCATGTTCACAAGGAACGTCCATGTCATTACCAGCTATGAGCTGGCCCCACTTCACTAGTCAGACGTCAGATTAGTCAGTTAGGGTCTTACTAACCGTTTCGTGGGCATTAACCTTTTTTCTTTTTTTTCCTCCTTTTCGACTTGATTGTGGACCGCCCCGGAACTGCCGTAAGGCATTTCTTTGGGGCGGCCCACGTCGTCTTCATCTTCATACCACCGCGCTGAGAAACGGCCCAGGTTTACACCAGAGCCGAATCCCTGCACGGCGTAGCCCCTCCGTTAGCCGGACCCCACTAGAGGGTCCGTTGCCCGGGTTTGACCACGTGGAGGTGGGAGTACGCTATCTACACAAGTGACGGTCGGATTTTGATCCTGACCTACTTTTTGGCTGGGGCAGTCTTTTGATTGATGCCCCTCCTTCCTGCACCTGAAACAGGCCTTCGACCTGTCCGGCCCTTTACAAGCGTGGCGATGTGCCCACGTTCCAGACACCTGTAGCACTGAGGACCTTTATCAAGAATCCTCAGCCTACAGGATGTCCAACCTATCCGGACTCGGTTTATTGATATCAGGCGATGGGCAACTCTGAGGGGTAACTCACACTGCGCATACCGCCCTTTACCGACGGTATTCGTGTGGACCGTGATTGGTCCCACGTGCGGCGGCAGTTCTCCGTCAGGAAACTTCATGGCGGTGCTAAGTGCTCGGTGCACGTCTCGCTCCTCCTGACACTCCTCCACATCCAGGAAAAGGACAGTGCCGGTCATCGAAGGTCGGTGAACGCGCACGTCAATCTTCTGTAGAGCCATCTTCAATTTGACTGCCAAAAGGTCCGCTTGTTCAGCGGTCCCCCGGACCTCCAATAGGACGGCCCTCGCCTGGGTTCTGCGGGTTCCGGACACTTGAATGCCCAGGGCCTGGAGGTCAACAGCAGCCATGGCTATGCCCATTACCGTGGCATACTTTTGACCTTCCCTTAGGGGGCCGATCATAACCGCTTCCGTGCGAGGCACTCTGGTCCGCAGTTTCGCCGGTTTCGGAACTCTCGTTACAGGCGGCGGTTTGGGCTTGGCCACCGCGTCCCCCTTCTTCTTGGCTACTGCTTTCTTCCTACGACATTGGTCCACAGTGGTTCAGCGAGATCAACTCTCGCATCCCCTACTGCAGACCCTTCGCAGTTTGCCCGGCTCTCTACTCCAGGTTCAGCCTGCGTCAGAGTAGGCGCAATGTCCGATACGGAGGCGGGGCCTAAGGCGGCAGGTCGTTTCGTCTTCCTCTTTCTTTTCTTCGATATCTCCTTAGTGGTCCCCATCGGCTTGACGGCCGGTGGGTCCTCGACGGTTTGCGTCCCGGCTTCTTTGGACGATTTCACAGTCGCCTCTTTGTGCACTCCCATGCCCGGCGTTTGTCTATAACTCCTCTGAGAACGGACACTTGTTCACCAATTTTTTCTACCATTGCCGACGCGGTGGTCGCCTCATCCGCCGGATTGTGCCACCTTTTACGGCAGGGCCGAACAGAGCTCCTCAACTCAGTAAGGGCCTCGCACGAGAGGGAAATCTGTTCGATGAGGTATTCCAGGTGGGTACCAGAAACCTCCGTCATCAAACTTCCCACGACATCTGCAGTTCTAGCGAGGGCAACGACGTGGTTGAGGCCAACGTCAAATGTGGCCTCGTCGTTGCTCTCGCCTTCTTCTCCCAAAGGCGTCCTCCTCTTGTCAGGATGTCGCACTGGGGGGAATCCTCCGGTAACAGGCTTAGCGCAGGAGAGCCTGCTCGGTGATGGGTGGATGAGCCTTCCCCTAGGGACGGTTCAGCCCTTCTGGCCAGTTCGGCTTCCGGAGGGGGAGGTCGTCGGATGACGCGGCCTCCCTCTTCAGGGACTTGGCCCTCAAGGCCAAAACTGAGCAGGGTTTCGGGGTGGCGGTGAGCTTGGACATCCGAAACGCGTTCAACTCCGTGCGATGGTCACCAATCCTCGGAGCGCTGGACGCGTTTCGGGTGACTCCTTACCTCGGGCGGATGATCCGGTCGTACTTTAGCGATCGGGTCATCTCTTACGAGAGCGCCGCGGGCCCGAGAATCCGACCTGTTACGGGAGGCGTCCCGCAAGGGTCAGTTCTCGGGCCTTTGCTGTGGAACATCGCGTACGACGCGGTGTTCCGCGTTCCGCTACCACCGCACGTGCGTGTCGTCTGCTACGCGGACGACACGCTGGTGGTGGCGGAAGGCGCCTCGTCCGAGGAGGCTGGATCCCGGGCAAACTGCGCGCTCAGAGCAGTCTCCGCCTGGATCCAGCAGGAGGGGAGTGGACTTAGCCTCGCCCTGGACAAGACCGAAGCGGTCTTGTTCACGGGCAGGTACAAGTTCACTCCTCCACGGCTCGCCGTGCTGGGGGTGGAGATCCCGCTTAAGGACTCCATGACTTATCTGGGCCCTGTCATAGACAAACGTCTAAAGTTCGGGCCGCCAATAACTCGTGCGGCCCAGCGGGCCCAGAAAGTCATGAATTGCTTGGCGGGACTCATGCCCAATCTGGGAGGGCCGAGAGAGATGCGGCGTAGACTTTTAGTCAGCGTCGTACACTCGGTTCTCCTGTACGGGTCCCCGGTTTGGGCGGATACTCTTGAGTATTCGTCCAAAAACCGTGAAGCCCTGCTCAGGGTGCAAAGGCGGGCGGCGATCCGGACAGTTTCGGCTTACCGAACGGTGTCCGGAGTGGCGGCGGGTATCCTGTCGTCACTGCCGCCCGCCGATCTGCTCGCCGAGGAACGCGCCGCCGGGCATGAGCTCCGCCGAGAGCACAACCGGTCCCTCGAACCCGAGGACCGGCTGGCGCTCAGGCGGATGACCATGTGGTCCGGTGGCGGACTCGCCTCTCGGAGGAAACGAGAGGCGAGTGGACCAGGTCCCTCATAGGACCCGATCGGCTGGACAGGTGGGTGGACCGGACTCACGGTGAGATGACTTATCGTCTCACCCAAGTGATGTCCGGCCACGGCTGCTTTAACGAGTACTTACACCGTATTCGTAAAGCAGCCACGCCGACGTGCGACCACTGTTCGGATCGCCCGGGAGAGGCTGATAGCGCTTTGCACACCCTCTTCCGGTGCGAGGCGTGGGCCCAGGAACGGGACTCTTTGGAGTCTCGACTAGGGTCCACGTTCCGAGTCGGGTCCATGGTGGACCTGATGTTGAGGAGCCGGTAGGCGTGGAGGCTCGTCCAGGTGTTCGCCGAATCCATCTTGAAAAAGAAGGAGGAAGCTGAACGCCTGAGACAGAGGCAGCCGCGCCGCCCGGTACAGGAGGACCTAAGGCGCTGGTTTAGGCCGGCGCCTTAGGTACTAGTGTTTATATGTTTTATGTTTTTGTGAGTTATTTTTGCTCCTTCGCTTTTAACGGAGGAGGCTACACCACGTTGCGAATCAGCCCGAAATTAATCAAGAGCTGATTCACAACGTGGTGTGGCCTCCTCCGTTGAAAACGAAGGGGCAAAAATAA
>NW_026099572.1:83840192-83841127 GCF_025091365.1 Daktulosphaira vitifoliae
GTTCCAGGGCGGCCCACAATAATGCCGGTCGAGAAAAAAAAAAAAAAAAAAAAAAAAAGGTTCAGCCCTTCTACCACCTGACCGATCGCCCGTCCGCATCACCTCGTCCTCATCCTCCTTAGCGGCAACATCAGGAGACGACGATTCCTGCTTCTCTGCGCTGTCTCTACGTTCCACATACGCCATATAGTCGACGGCTTGTCGGAGACCGCGCCCCATGGATCTCATTACCCCGCTGTCTTTATAGCGGGATAAGAGCTCTGAGGCGACGAGACGAGCCACGCCCATAAGGCGTTCCGCTGCGGCTTCTCCTCGGCGACTTGAAATGCATTTGTCGATAAGCTCAGCTCTCTGGTTGGGCTCATCGACATCTTCCAGCGGGTCGTACTCTATAACCCTTTCCGGGGCAAACGAAAATCCGTCGTCCAGATCCCTCTGCATCATGCCTAACACAGTGGACACCGAACTCCGGAACGCCTCGGCCGTCCGGAATTGGCCACAGGGAAAGCAGTCACTTGCCGACTTCCCATCCTCCATGTAATGGAACCAGTTGACCCATCTGGTAAACTCCGACTGAGTCAGCGGCATGTCGTCACGAAAACGATCCCGCACGCCTTCCCAATCATCCACCATCTCCTCGGTGGTAGCAAAGTTACCTCAGTGACCCGAAGGTCACTGGAGGGTGCCTGCTTGGCACACCCTCCGACAGTTACTTGGGCGCGAACGCCCCCTGGATCCTGCCTTACCAATCAAACGGCTTCGATGCAGTGGCTTGATGACGACTGGGTCGAGCCTGCAACAGCACTCTTCCCAGCCGGCCCTGGAGTCTCCGAAACTCCTGGAACGGTAACCGTATTTTTAAAATGGTGTCCTACCATGCTTCGTTTTTACGGGTGCCCATCCCTGTGTTTTACTTTTTTTTTTTTTTTTTTTTT
>NW_026099572.1:83841156-83904286 GCF_025091365.1 Daktulosphaira vitifoliae
TTTTTTTTTTTTTTATCGACCGGCATTATTGTGGGCCGCCCTGGAACTGCCGTGAGGCATTACTTCAGGGTGGCCCACGCCGTCTTAATAATTCACTCCACCACGTTGCGAATCAGCCCGAAATTAATCAAGAGCTGATTCGCAACGTGGTGTGGCCCCCTCCCGTTAACCGGATCCCAGAGTGGGGACAGTTAGGGAGGACTGCCAAAATAACTCACAACAATACACAAAAATGAGAACCTAAGGCACGGGCCTAAACCAGCGCCTCAGGTCCTCCTGTGCCGGGCGGCGAGGCTGCCTCTGTCTCAGGCGTTCCGCTTCCTTCTTCTTTTTCAAAATGGATTCGGCGAACGCCTGGACGAGCCTCCACGCCTCCCGGCTCCTCAACATCAGGTCCACCATGGACCCGACTCGAAACGTGGACCCTAGTCGAGACTCCAAAAAGTCCCGTTCCTGGGCCCACGCCTCGCACCGAAAGAGGTTGTGCAAAGCGCTATCAGCCTCTCCCGGGCGATCCGAAAAGTGGTCGCACGTCGGCGCGACTGCTTTACGAATACGGTGTAAGTACTCGTTAAAGCAGCCGTGGCCGGACATCACTTGGGTGAGACGATAAGTCATCTCACCGTGAGTCCGGTCCACCCACCTGTCCAGCCGATCGGGTCCTATGAGGGACCTGGTCCACTCACCTATCGTTTCCTCCGAGAGGCGAGTCCGCCACCGGAGCATGGTCATCCGCCTGAGCGCTAGCCGGTTCTCGGATTCGAGGGACCGGTTGCGCTCTCGGCGGAGCTTATGCCCGGCGGCGCGTTCCTCAGCGAGCAGATCGGCGGGCGGCAGTGATTACAGGATACCCGCCGCCACTCTGGACACCGTTCGGTAAGCCGAAACTGTCTGGATCGCCGCACGCCTTTGCACCCTGAGCAGGGCTTCACGGTTTTTGGACGAATACTCAAGAGTATCCGCCCAAACCGGCGACCCGTACAGGAGAACCGAGTGTACGACGCTGACTAAAAGTCTACGCCGCATCCTGAGCGGCCTGACAGTGGTTGAGATTCGTTTGAAGGAATCTCATCCACTAGCGGGCTGCGCTCCGGGAGACCCCTCGGCCCTTCCTCCTTTCTTCTTCACGGGGGAGCCTTCTTTCCAGGACCCCCTTTGAGGCCGGCCCCGCACCCGGACAGTCCTTGGCCTGGTGCCCCTCCTTTTTACAGGAGAAGCACCCCTTGGACCTGTCCGGTCCCTTGCAGGTCTGAGCCACGTGTCCGTGCTCAAGGCACCTGTAACACCTCGAACCCTTGTCACCAAGGATCAGCCTACAGGTGATCCATCCCACGCGGATACGGGCGAGACCTGCGAGGCGAGGGGCCAGCCTTGCCGGCACCTCCACCCTGGCGTATCGCCCTTTGCCGCCGGAGTTCTCTCGGACCACGACGGGTCCGATTTCCGGCGGCGACTTGTCCTCCGGACGGCGAAGGGCGTCCAGTAGTGCTCTCTGCACATTGCCCTCCTCCGTCCATTCCTCCACGTCCAGGAGCATGACGGGCACTGTCATCACCGGACGGTGGACGCGCACGTCATGCTCCTTCAGGGCGCCCTTCAGGCTGTCAGCTAAGCTGTCAGCCTGGGCGCCCGATCCCCGGACCTCTAGCAAGACGGCTCCCGTACGGGTCCGCCTGGTGCCCGCCAATTGGACCTCAAGGGCGTTGAGGTCAACGGCAGCCATCGCTTTTATGACCGCAGCGTACCGTTGCCCCTCCTTGAGTGGTCCAATCACCACCGCCTACATCCTCGGAACTTTTGCTCTAAGTTGGGCGGCAGTCGGTCCTCGGGACAGTGGCGGCGGCTTAGGCTTGGGCACACCAGGGACCTCCGCCTTGGGATCCGGTGTCGTTCTCTCCACCCTCTTGGCCCCCCTCCGCTTTACCACCTCTGTCCACAAGGTGGCTGTGGGAGGGGTTGGAGCGGCGACAGGTGCGCTTGGTGACAGAAGGGGAGCTGCGCCGCTGAGTGGCAAGGGCGCTGCGATGTCCGCAGTAGGACACGCAGCGTCTTTCCTTTTCCCCTTCTTCTTCTTCCTCCGCTTCTTGGCGGCGGCGACGGCAAGCGGAAGCGCACCCATTGCTACCTCACCGCCATGTAGGGGGGACGATGCGTCCCCGATGGGCCTAGATGGTGGGCCATAAGTGTCCCACCAGTACTCTGTCTGGGACGCACAGTCCTGGAGACACTTGGGGCTCTCCGATATTAGTGCAGGCGAGCTGGTGAGGTGAAAATCAGCCAAGGCCCTTATGGTTTCAATAAGGGCCGTGGTCATCTTCACCACTCGTCTGTGAGGGCTATAGACCTCCAGCACGTCGGAGAGCTGGCCCGCCTGCTCCCTGGCGAGGTCTAGCCCAGCCGACAGCACCTCATCGGCCCGACCGATCACCCTCTTTGGTATCCCGTCAGCGTTGAAGAGATCAACTGCAGTCAGGGGCACCAATTTAGGCTTTTTGGCCAAGACCGGCAGAGGAGTCGCCGGCATGGGCACAATCGCGCCGGGTGGGGTATCCTCCAATGTGATGGTGGGTGGACTGATCGTTGGGGAGATCTCCTTGCGTTTTGGGACGCAAGGAATCGTCCTCCCCCAGCTCAGCCGCCACCACTTCACTGACTCCCCCAATGGTTGAACCCGAAGTTCCTATCCTCGGCGAACCGCCCCTACACGCACTCCGCAATCTCTCCAATATGGAGGGTTTTGGAGACGCATCCAGGGAGATGGCCGTCGTCAAGTCCGTATAATCCGTGCAATCCGTTGCCAATATCCTCTCGGCTATTTCACCGGTGGGAGTGGCTTGGTTTACTGTAAGGATCCTTACACTCCAAGAACATGTTATTAGAGTTAGGAAACGCTTCATAATGTTATATATATGGAGTGTGGCGCTATAGGCTGCGTAACCTGGATACTAAATAAGGCAGAAAAAGAATCTTGAAAGCTTCAAAATGTGGTGCTAGAGAAGAATGCTGCGTTCTTCTCCAGCACCACATTTTGAATGAGTTAAATAGAATTTTGAATTTTATCAAAAATAATAGCCCAGTTAAATAAATAACAATTTTTTAATTACTAGAAAAAGTACCATTTTCAGAATAAAAATTAAGTTTTCGCATGAATTTCATGAGTTCCCGCATCTCTAACCTTTTCTATAAATATATTCCTGAGGAAGGTGTGAAGAGAGCATTTTGGGCTTAAGCTGTAGTCAGTAATTTTTACATCCTCTGGTATATTTTTTTATGGGTGCTCTACTCTAAACTAATGTAATTGGCGAAGAAACTTACTATCTATTTTGTACTCGTTGCAAATGTGCACAGGACACATGTAAGGTTCAACTAAAATCAAATGTTTATTCAAAACCCATTATTTATTAAAATCCTATTGTAGTGAACATTTGTCATTTAGATAGAGGTTCATTCATTTTTATTTAAATAAATTACTTAGGCTTTTGATTAACTTAACATTTAATTTACACGAGTCCTTGTCCACGGCTATCTTGGATTGGGTTATCTGGTTAAAATATTTACTATCAATTTTAATTGTAGTTTAATAAAACAAAAACTGAAAACCGTATGATTGTATAGTATTTTCATAATATTTTTCGGCACTAAATTATTGCAATGAAACTGCTTTTAAAATTTCATGACAAATTTATGATTTAATTAAGCTTTAGTTTGTTACATTTTATAAAATAAGTTACATTAAAAATTCAATTGAATAATGTTCGTCTTGGATTTACTTTTTGTCGTGATTCTATATGTCCATTGCAAATACGTGTTAAAATCTTTTGCTGTCTTTTTTATTAAAATCAATCCTATGCAAACAATGAAACACAACTCTATGAATAGTAAAACACACAATACATTACTATCTGAGAAACTTAACAGTGCTATAAACGTGTAAGGTTTCAGCCAAAACAGAGGGCTTACTAATTACCCACTGCCCAGGGGGAACACTGGACAGTGACCTAGTAGCCGCGCCAAACAAGATAGTACTTGTTGACGGAGCTACTAGGTTTTGATAAAAACAAAAAAAAAAACAAATGTTAATAAAAATGAGGGAAAAGTAAGAGAAAAAAAAAAAGAGGCCATGTATAATATAACAACATTTTTAATTATTTAATTAAAAATTTAAAACTACTATTTTAAATATAAATATATTCATAGGAAGTGACTATGAAAAAGAGAAGAAAAAAAAAAGAGGTGCTTGATACATAAAATTAAAAAGAGGTAAAAAAGGGGGTTTATTGATGTTGTACTTGTTGTTGATTGTTGATTGTTTTGAGAAGTGACAGCCCACCACCGGCCATAGTTGGGTCTCACATCATCATCATCATCATCATCTCGACGTTTATTTTAACAAAAAAAACGGAGGACAAAAAAAATACACAATAACGTGGTTTTCACAACAAAAATTATGTAGAAAACACGACTTGTCGCCTTGGTCGTTTGGTTGAGAAAAAAAATTCATTGTCGCGGCATTTGGATAGTGGCCGGTGATCATGATGTCGCCGGGTGGTGGGGGTGCCAACTTTGAACTGGTTCATAGGGAGAATACAAAAGTGTAGGGATGCACTGTGTGCGGTCAACTGTCGCAACAAACCGGGTACTGACCATTAGATCGGTTGACTGGTATATAAGCTAATTTTATAATTAGGGACATACACTATGATCAATAAGTACCGGGAATGACTCATTTAAACAGNTACATAATACCTAATGCACACACTATTAACTGATAAGATTTATTAAAAAAACTCGTATAAATTCTGCAACATTACAAACGGTTTTGTGGTTTAGTAAAAAGTTTGAAGCTCTTGACCAGACTATAAGTATCCTTGTTACGATATCCTCGTATATAGTCCACATAAATTTTCTCTAATTTATTGTCAATTTTATCGTCGAATTTATGATATTAAAATCCTACAGTTTTTATTGGTATACGAAATGTTTCAATTTTTTTTTTTTTTTGATTATATTAAAAGAAATATAAATGTATAAAAAGACACTTAATAGTTTTCAGTCAAGCCATACTACAGGTAAAGCAGCAATATGCAAAAAAAATTAATTTTCAGCAATACTGATATCTCTAAAGTGCCATATTACACCACGCCCAATAATAGCGACCAAAGTTTATTGAGATTAATGTACATATATATATATATATATATATATATATATAGTTATATGTTTGAGATACATCTAGTTCGACTTGTTTTTTTCATGAGTTCTCTCACACCCATGTCATAACCATAAGATAATAACGACGCACTTGTTAGATTTGCCAACTGAATCGTAAAATTGAAAAACCAAAAAAAATCCAGTAAATATAAACAAAAAGTAAAATACAAGTGAACATTTTTCCTGTATGGATTTTCAAATAATTATTTAAAAATGCAAAAGAGCTTATTCAAAATATTTCAATACCAATATAATCATAAAAAAATATAAATTATTACAATGGGTGTTTTATTTTTGTATTTATGTAGC
This sequence comes from Daktulosphaira vitifoliae, assembly GCF_025091365.1. NCBI lineage: Eukaryota > Metazoa > Arthropoda > Insecta > Hemiptera > Phylloxeridae > Daktulosphaira > Daktulosphaira vitifoliae. Next base: position 83,846,677 of record NW_026099572.1, read on the forward strand.
TAATATACTTTAGTAAACATTAATTCTATAGTCTATACAGCCCATTAGTTTGCATAAATGATAATTTGTACCAGTGTACACGATTTAAACGCCAAATAGGCGTTTTTATTTTGCGAGTAAAAATAATTGGAATTATTTCAGCAAATTAAATTATTATAAACTAAAAAAGTGATTTTTCAATAATAAAGCACAGTATGATCAATATTATAGTTACAAAATGATTTTAATATTTATAAACTACATTTAAATAATAAATTAGTGTAAGCTAATTTAAGGTATTTTCTTTTATTGAACTTATTTAAACAACATATTTTAATTCATTAATCCCAAAAGCGATTAACTGATTAGCAAAGTATAAATACAATTTTCTTACTTTGAGTAAACATTTTACTTTATTCTCTTTTTTGTAAAAATAATATTTTTTAAATAAAAGTAATTTTTTTGTAATAACACTATGCCAATAATACCTAATTCTGTGACAAAAACTACAAACTATAAAAATGGTTTATTATTGTCACAATTATTTAATATCACACAATATACTAATTATACTCAACTGTCACAATGTGTTTCCTCGTGCCTCAGTACAAAAACTTATTCGATTTACATTTAAAATGGTAACTATTTAAATAAACCTTATCATATAATATTTAAAATATTGATTATCACCTAGAACCTATGTACCAAACATTTCGAAAACCTTAAATACAATTGTGTCAAACTAATATATTCTAGTATACCGAGTGTAAAAAAATAATCCATAAATCGATAAAAAAATAACGGATTTCAATAAAATGTTCAAAGTGGCTCTGGAATGTTTATAGACGAGCTTGGTAAATACATCAGGTCTTAAGTCGACAAATGCTGTCGGCAGTAAACGGTTTTCTTAAAAAAAACTGATATTTTTAAACATTTGTGTAACACTAAAAAAATGATCTGTTCTTCGCGAATAATTATCTCAGTGTAACGTTGCCAAGCTTTTACAATAAAAGAAAACTCGGAGCTCGTAATGTAATTTTTCTAATATTTGCATATTTTTCATCGTTTTATAATATATTAAGATCATATATACAAACATATTTCTCTTAAGATAATAATAATTTTGAGAATATTTTTTAGTATTTATTATTGCTTATTATTATAAGTGATTAAAAATTTTTATTTAATCAATAAAATAGTTATTTATGTTGCTATCTAACAATATATAATTTATACCCTTATAATGTACTAAAGATGGACCAAAAGAAACTTAAAAATCGAAAAATAAATACTAATTAACAATATCAAAAAAATACATCATCAACATTATTATTTTAGGAAATTTAGTGATAAATGATAGGTCACCATGTAATTATACAAAAAGAAAATTTAGGAGCAAAAAAATAAATTTTAAATATTTACATTTTTTTATTAAATTATATCTATTATAGAATTTTCAATTATACTTTTAAACAATCATTTAAAATTAAAATACTCCACTGAAAAAATAAAAACTTGTCTTTTGTACATTTCGCACTTGCATCGTCGTTACTATTTAAACAATGACAAAAAAATTAGGAATATAAAATATTCCTCTAAGAGAATAAACAAATAAACTAGTTCTGATCTTAAAGTAAAGTTCACTTTAATTTTAAATTTAAGATAAAATTTTGAATAATATCATGTTTAAAAGAAAATTTATTTAATAAATTAATCCTTTCGTGTAAATATCTTGTTGAAAACAGACAATTATTATTTTTCTGTTTATAAAACAAACATTTTAACTACGTGAGATTACTTAACAAAATTAATTTCTATGATATTTGTGCATAAGTTTTTAAGCAAAATTTATACTATTTTAAAAAATTGCATATCCTCTAAATAGTTGTCTTAAGGATTCAATTAATATTGAAAAAAATGTAATGGCTGTTATTATGTTCACACGCGTACTTAATATACTTATTGATATTTTAATAAATTTATGTCACGTACAATATATTGCGTGTCTACTGAAAAATTACAAACACCCTTTGTTTCCCTTGTATAGAGTTTATAGTGCACTGTTTAGGAAGGTAAGTTATTTCATTAGATTATTTTGAAACTGCTATGTAAAATGGAATTATTAATCAAACAATAAATTTGAAGGGGTGGTACTACATTTTAGTTGGGACAAACGACAAGACAATTTCCAACGAAAACACTAATATTTCGCCATTTCCGGCTTGTACCTATTTTAAAACAGGGATTTAAACCAAATTAACAGAAATCCGGTTATAATATAGCTCTCTTATAATTATAACATGGCTCATTGATTAATTTTAATCCAACAACTAAGGTGGTGATATATTAATGCTATGATATGCTCTAGAGAGGGGCAACAAGTTAAACCATTCTGTTAATTGCCAACTACAATACTCTGGAGGTATGTCTTAAATAATACTGTACACTTTAAGAAGTTTTCGAACGTAACTTAAATAAACCAAATAATCAAATTATTTGAAACTAAACAAAAGAGTTAATACATCCGTTGTATCAAATATTTTATGGCTGACATGAATTTAATAATACCTTAAGTAGGTAAGCAAATAACACGCGGTGTTGTTGCTACAACTCATTTACAATTAAGTTGAACGATTCTTCGCATAACATCAAAATTTGCTACCTACTATTTTATAATTATAATTTAAAACGGAGCAATCAGATTAAGTCAAGAGTTAATTATTTCAACAAAAAAACACTAATATATACATTTCTAGTGAAATAAATAAAGTTATAGTTTTGAAAATGTGCACTATTTATAACAAAAGTAAAAAAGTCAATGAATTACTAATAATAGAATATTAAATATTTTTATGTATAAATGAAATTTAATACGATTTTAGTTATTAAAATGAATGTTTTTTTTTATATAAAGACCGTTTTAATATTTAATGTAAGTTACACCGCTAAAAAAATAGGTAAAAAATATCCTGTTAATACAGGAACTGTTAAATTTTCAATTATTATATAATATTATTCAATATTCATTTAAAAAGATAAAAATAAGCGTTATCTACCTCTTTTATAAAGCTTTAGAAATTTATGAGTCATTTGTATAAAAAAAAAAATGATGATTAACGTTGTTTTATTACAAAACTGTCAGTAAAAATCGCATAAATCTTCTATGATTTTTTTTTTTTGTGTCATTCCCTTGTGTTATATACCCTAGTTATTTTAACATCAATAACAATAAAATACCGAGGATCTTCAAAAATAATTATATTCTCATTATAGACTATACAAATTATTTATGAATTATTATTATAGAAAAGCTAGTAACAACTTAGACATCACACTATGAATATTTTATAGGTAAACTTTGCCTATAAATATTTATAATCTAATAAGATAATATCTACAAAAGTTTTTTCCTTGTAAGTTAATTTTTAAATTTAGTCAACTCTCATATTTTAGCTTCTATGCGAAGCTGAGAAGATATTGGTTTTACTATGATGTGTTTTTTTTTTTTGTGCCTGTTACCACTTTTTCTCAGCTCTCACCGAACCAATTTCTTTCAATAATATGTCAAAAGATCACAAATCGTATCTAGTCGAAGACATTACCCTCAAAAATTGAAAAAATTTCCCTCGTTCCCCGTAAATGGGGTAATCTCCAAAAAAATTACAAATTGAAAATCGCTAATTTTCGAAATTTTTGAAATTTTTTTACTTAAAACTGCAATAACTTTTTTAAAAATGAACAAATCAATATAATTTGTTTTTTTAATGCTTCATGTCTTTATCCATCATTTGGTATATTTTTTTTTATAAATCTAACCCGTTACTTGCTCACAGGCGAGGATTCAATATAACAACTTTTTCACAAAAAAATAACTTTTTCAACTTAAATTTTGAAAGTGTTCCGGAAAGTCTGATACTTTTATATATATATTAAATTAAAGCTTATGTAATATACTTTAATATGAAAAAAAAAAATTTCATAGTTTATTTTATTTTCATGGTGAAATAGATATCAAAATTAATAAAAAAATACGATTTTTGTAAATAATTACAATATTAAATTATTAAATATCAATTTCATAATATATTTAATTGCTATAATAAATAGTTATTCATATATTACACTTATAAATCATAATACTTGTAATCAGAATATAAATAAGAAAATAGGAGACCATGTTGCTTTAGGAATAATCCACCAACTTTTTAAAATTAAACACTATATAAAAATTTGCATCGAAGCGTTTATTTTTGATAGTGATTTTAATCACTGTCAGATATCATTATACTTGATCCAATTATACCACGTCACCACTGTGCCACGATCCCCCTTTGCTGGGTTTTTTTTTTAATATAATATATAATACATGAAGATTTTCACTTATAAATACAACAAAACTGACAAACTAAGTAAATATACTTTTTATTGGTATTTTCAAAATTAAAACACAAATTGTGTTTTTACATTAAAAAAATCTTATCAAATAGAAAATCATTTCTAAAAGTAAATCTTTTCTAAATAATTGACAAAATAGCATAATAAACTATGTTTTTTTACAATATTTTTATTTTATAGAGCTAATTATTATGTCTAAAAACAAATATTATTTCAAAAATTCTTAAAACAGAAATAAATATTATAGTATGTATTTTTTGAAAAAAAAATTGAGCAAATGTTTAGTTATGCGCAGTTTTGTTATAAAGACAGTATATTTTACTCTTCAAATTTCATTAATTATACATTTTTTTAAAGCACATATGTAAGATTGACAAAAATATTTGTTAGAATAACTTTTTTCAGTATATACATTTTTTTTTTGTGAAAAATTTCAATTTATATATAATAATATATAGATATAATAATAAACAAAAAATTAATCAAAAAACGCTATTAAGTTAATTATACAACAGTCTAACAATTTTTAAAGCATAATGAAAGACTATTGATCTAATCGTTATTTAAGTGTTTTGTAACATGATTTTTGCATATTAATAACATAATTTATTATTGAATGTAATGAAAAATTTTTCATTATATTCATAAGTGTTAAAAATCTCACTTTTGTTGTAGTTCATTATTTTGTAAATATGTATAACACTTCATACACATCTAGAGTCCGTTATTCTTCAGTAAAAGCTTTCATTCCGGATCATTAACTACAATATATTTGTTTCCATATTTTGCAATGTTAAAATTCGGTCAGTGACACATTGTCACCAATATTAAATTACTTCAGAAATTATCTTTATTATATGATGTATTTAGTACTGTATAATTAGCAAAACTACTACAAACAATTTCCTTGATTTACCAATCTTGAAAATGTGATAATATTACACGAAAGCAAATTTCGCTATTAGCTTGTTATTGTAAAAAAATTATATAATTGTCTAGACGTTTCTTGTTAACTCATCGCCATATGTTTGATTAACAGTATAACTGGGTCAGGAAAATCGATATAACTGAAACATAACCTATTGTCATAACAAAAACTCATTTAACATAAGTGTCTCACTAGTTACACTAAACTGCCAAGATAAAATGTTTTTAGTATTTATATTTGACAAAAAACAATATTTTCAATACAACTTTTTAAGTGATAGCTTGTTTAAAAAATATTTCTTATTAAAAGTTGTACTAAATTACAAAAGTATTTTCAAAACTAAAATAAAATATTATTATTAATGAAAAAATTACATTTATAATGTTATAATGACCCTTGTTTTATTTTAAAATGACAGATTTTATCTATTTATTATTTTGATTATAATTTCTTTAAAGTATCTATTAAGATTTTTTTAACTTGATCTTTAAAATATTTAACTTTTAGTTAAAGAAATATATATAGTATAAAAATATATTCTATATATTTTTCTTAACACACAATATTTTAATCATAGTAACATACGTTGGCTGACATTTTTATTACCCTAAAATTAATTACTTATATAGTAAAATTGATTTAAAAACTAGTTTGAATTCTAAGTAGAGTCAAAGTATTGAATATAATGTAAATTATTATACTTATAATAAATTTACTACTTAATATTATTAAAATATATTAAATATAGATTTAAGATATCTATAACAAACAAAAGACGTCGAAATACAAATAAATAACTATAAACAAAATGCTAAATACTTAAGACACTCTTTAAAGAACCATTTCAGGTTAACTAATAATGGTGTACTTTGATAGATGATGAAAAGCAAAAACCGATAGGAAACATTAATCACACCACTTCCATTTGCACATTTCTCTTACTATCCCATTATTCATACTGCCCTTGTTATATCGTTTTTATGTACTCACTATACCGTGTATTTTTTGTCTTGCGCTTCAATTAAATAAAGGAAATCAATTATTAGACACTGACAAGATATTCACTAAATGAAAACACACTATATAACTTCTATAAAAAAATATATTTATTAATGATGTATTCAAGTCTTATAAAAGTTCTATTTTATAAAATTTAAATGATTTAAATGATATATTATGTTATCGAATTTCACAAATAAGAACATTTTATATTAAAATAAAATGTGCACGAGGTATGATAAATCGACATGAACGTATGAGTTTTATAGAGACAAGATATTTATGTATTAGCATTATGTTATTGAGAACATACAGTCTTATTTTTTTAAGATATGTGGACGATTCGTTGGGTTCAGAGGATAAAAAGTTTATTGCATAAATAAGAATATTTTACAAGTTAGAGAATATTTGCCCATTTAACGACAGATTTTGTAATATGTCGTCATTTACGAAAAACAATTTTGATCTTATTTAAATATGTTAAGGCCTTAAACATTGTGTTTATTTAACAATAATCTAAATAAAATAAAATCTTATAGAATATTAATATCATACCAAAGGTTTTATAAGAGAATAGATATATACAATATATTTGTATAAATATAATTTTTAAAGAGTATTAGCATATTATTTAAGATGATATAAATCCGGTACTCAAAATACGATAGTGTAAACTGTATACCATGATATCTTATTTTGACGTGTATTATCAAAACTTCAATTTATTTAAATTTATAATAACTTTGAGAGCTCATTTTCTTTAATATATTTGTTGCAAGAACATATTTGGTAAAATTTAATTTTCTTCAAAACAATATTATAAGTACACAATATCTTTTTCCAGATAAAATTATTCATAAGTTTTACAGATTTATAAACCATAAAACTACATTACACTTGTTTCCAATTAAAATTGATGCCACCGTGGCGAGACGAATTTTACGACTCTTGAATAGCAAATAAGTATTAGATATCTGATGCAGATGAAAACTTACACGAAAAAGTTGAACGAGCAATGTACGAATTTATCATTCAAATATTGAAAGTTTTTGATATTTTCGTTTACACTCTAGGGAAAAACTGTGCTAATGTAAACCGCAAATAATGTTATTGTACGACCTTCGTGTGCTAGTAGATTATGAATGATGTATTAGCACAGCGTTTAGACCTTAAAACCCATTCGGCGTCAGACGTTTTTGGATAATTTATCGACCTCTCCTATACATAGTCACCCTTTCGCGAGTTAAAGTGATGTCGAATGCAAAGAAAATAAAGGCTCTTTGGTTATTTTGCCAAAATCCACTTGATTTGTGATTTGTACGACTCGAATTACTAGTAACTACCTGATAACAAATGTTTAAGTTGCAAAAATACAAGTAATAGTAAAATAGAATTTAGAAAAAAATTTAAAACCTGATAAATTGATAATTGATTCGAGAAATGTAAAAAGAATTGTTTACTGAATTGGTAGCTTAGAGATTGTTTTAAAGATACCCCGTAACACAAACCCTAGGTCCCATATGTACATGATGATAACAAAAACAATAACGCAACATGTTGCATGTTCTTTGCACTGGCAATCAGATATGCGGTCACCCGTCGACTACCAGCTGAGGTTAAATGCTGACTACCAAGTTCGCATAGCTAAATATATTGTTTACATAGAGCCATAATATTATACAATATTATTTATAATGAAAATTGTAAAACTTTTAGCTGCACTCCATATGCAATCTATTTTTATTAAAAAAATATATACAACCAAAATATATTATTTATGTTAGAATAATATTAAACCATTACATAAAATCAAGTTATTTCATTTTATATTATGTAAATACATATATAAAATAACTCTGTGTGTTCTAACAAATACAACTAATAAAGTTGATCTATCTTGCAATATTTTATTTTTAATAATTTTTACGCTTAAGTGTTACAAAAATAATATAATATTTTTTTTAGATTTAATTAAAGAAATCTAAATTTTACAAATTTAAGAAATCAGTTTAACATTTTATGTTTAACATAATACTATTATTGTCCACAAACATAAAAATTTTTCTCAAAGAAATTACTGCAAAATATTCACTGAATCAAAAGTTATAGAATGTTTCAGAACACGCTTGACGACACTATATATAATAATTTGGTCAAATAATTAATAAATATATATATGTAAATTTACATTCTTCTTCTACAATCACGTAAATTTCATTACTATGAAGTCTGCTTATGTAAATATATATTTACTCACAAAAAACAACCCATACAATTCAGATATTTAAACAAAGCATATGAACCCTATCGTATCTACCAACAGAAACACCCAATGAATAATAATTAGCTTTACGCGAAATATGAGTTTCTGTTAAATATGTATTATATAACACATATAATAGTAAAAATTAATTTCTATTTTATATCAAGTACAAATTATATTTACCTTCATAAGAACTTTATGAAATAATTAAATATTTAAAAGGATTTAATTATAATTTCAATTATTCGTTTTCAATTAAATCGATTAGATTCAACTGACGAGTCTCTCATAATAAAACTTAAAACTCATAGTAAGGAGAAAAATTTTTAATTTATTGTTTTTAAATGAAGAATACATAAAATTCATTTATATCATAATAAATCAAATAAAAATAAAAGATAATTTAAATTTAAATTAATAAGATTTTTACTGTATTAAATTATAATGAAAAAAAAAAATCATAGTCAAGCCAATATTATTTCTATTTAATCTTTCTAGACTAAATTTATAAGGTTTTTAGTTTATATAACTTCTATGAAAGACTAAAAGAAAAACTATCAATTCATTTTGAATTCATTATCGGAATTTAATTAAGTAAAATAATGAATGATGCTATCAATTTTTAATTTGGATAAGGTTTAATCTAATTTTAGTCCGATAAACCACTATTTTATTGTACACTACTTGTGTAAAATTCACAATAAAAAGATGTTTTCTTATTTCAATGCTTACTTTATTTTATTTATTTAACACGTAATCCCAAAAAGTTGGCCGTACAGGTGATTTATAAAACAACAAAAATCACTAAAGCAAAGCCACGCAGGTGATTAAATAATAGTATGCTATATATATACTTATACAGACAAATATGTATGTATTGGTTTACGTAAACGCGGAGCGTACAATTACCCTAATTGCCCACGAAAAAAAAAAAACTCGTAAGGTAATTAGTAGAAAAAAAAAGAAAAACGAATCAAACAACCAGTTTAGGTGTAGAGACTAGAGCGTAAGGCGGTTGGGTTGCCATATTAATGTCCCAAATTCTTTTATTTGCTAAAACAGATAAATAACTTTCAAATATTGGTTATTAAATTGTTATCAACCAGTCATTTATTGAGTTAGATCATTGTCTTATTTATAAACTAGTTATTTATATATGTTTCCTTTTAAAAAGCTAAGGATTATAAAATTTTAACGGGGTAAGGTAATTTTTTATTTGTATTAATTTAAATGCATAGGATACTTTTTATGTTTTCTCGCATTTTTTGAAGATATTGAGCAAGACATAATAAGCGGATCACTCTGTATAGCATTGGGCGTAGCTAAAAACTATGCTAATACACAGAAATATTTATATTTTCTTGCATAAAACTATAATTGATTGATAAAATAGTTAAATTTGTATTATTTTTCATATAATTGAGCATTGCGCATATAATAGTAGCAATTAGGCTGTAAAATTAATAATAAATTGTTGTATTATAATGACATTTTTATTGTTTCATACATCTAAGCAATAAATTAAACTATTGTATCAAGAACTATTAACAAAAAATAACTGAATTTTGTTTTACATTTCATTTTATAACTGTAAGCAACTGATGAAACGATATCACTTAAAATTAAATTTTATACTAGTATTTTATTACTACCGATATAGTGTAGCTTGTAAATATCTATTTTTACATAAAATGAAAGCTTTTTCCCACAAAAAAAAAATGTATTTTTTTCGATAGTAGCTAAAATAAATAAATAACAATGATTTTCTTTTGTTATATAAAATAGCTTGCTTGATAATAAATTAAACAATCAAAGGCTAAGTGAAATGCCAACGTAACATTATCGAAATTGAATACAATGAAAAGACTTGATATAAAAATGCTACCACCACCTTTTTCGGTTTATAAGAATAGGACTCTATAAAAAAATGTTCTTTGACGTATAAAATTATATTAGAGCTTTTTCCATATTTATCGTCTTTAAATTGAAATTGACTTTAAGCTTTATGCAGAATTCTCAAAAATGCTATTCTACATGTTATTGTGACAATTTTTCTAAATATTTTTATATATATATTATGACTAAAAATTTAAAAAATACCAATTCAAATGTATTTTCTGATAATAATACTTCGCTTCAAAATCAAACTGCTTATTTAACTTTTAACAAAAATTTTAAATTAAAACACCCTGCACAGTGGGGTCACGTCACAGTAAGGACGTGGCATAGATGGGTCCAGTATAGATAATATCTGACAGTGATTAAAATCATTATCGTAAAAAACGCTTCGTTGCAAATCTGTAGATAATGTTTAATTTTTTCAAAATTGGTCGAGTATTCCAAAATCTACATGAGTTTTATTTTCTTATAAGTGTAATATATGAATATTTATTATATATACAAGGAAAAGGTCCGATTAAAAAAAAAAGTATGTTGCATAAAAGAAGAATATAAATAGTACTTATCTTATAGTAAAAATTATAATGATCCATACATTTTTTGAAAAGTTATAGAAATATAAAGTTAAAAATGTAAAACATAAAGTCGAGAATTTTAACACAAAAATGGCATACGGTAGCCATTTTCACCGTGAAGACAAAATAAAGTCTGACATTTTTATTTTTTCATAATGAAGTATATTACATTAGCGTTAATTTAATGTATATTAAAGTGTCAGTAACTCAGAAACACTCTCAAAAGTTAAGTTGAAAATTTTTCATTTTGAATCCTCGCCTGTGAGCAAGTAAAGGGTTAGATTTATAAAAAAAAATATACCAAATAATAGATAAAGACATCAATCATTTATAAAAAACAAATTATATTGATTTGTTCATTTTTGAAAAAGTTATGGCAGTTTTAAGTAGAAAAAATTTCGAAAATTAGCGATTTTTAAATTTGTAATTTTTTTAGAGATTTCCCCCATTTACGGGGAACGAGGGAATTTTTTTCAATTTTTGAGGGTAATGTCTTCGATTAGATACGATTTGTGATCTTTTGACGTATCGTCAAGAAAAATCGGTCCAATGAGAGCTGAGAAAAAATAGTGACAAATGAAATAAATATTAATATTCAGTAAATGGGTAATAATTAAATATATAATCTAATACTGGTGTTACAGTAAAATATTTAATTATAATCGTTATTGAAGAATAAGTAAGGAAACGTATGCAATAATTGTTTGTTATTTTTTTGTAGTAAAATATCAAAATCCTATGACAAAATCATACATTATTTCTTTATTTTATCAATTATTGTGAAAAATCTCTATTCAAAAAAATATGTCTAATATAAACTTAATTAAACAAATTTTGGCTTTTATCCAAAAACTAATAAGTTTCAAAATAGTTATTTTCGGTGTCTGACATGATTCTCAGGTGTCAAAAATTTAGCAGCGTTGATGGCGACGGTGCCCGGGTGGGTTTAGTTTGTCGAGTCCGGTCGTGCGGCACGCCGGAGCCGGTGGCGTCATTTTGACAACAGGAAGAAGACTCAACGTATCATATGCGGTGAGTTATCATCGGCCGTACCGAACTTGCTGGACTTTGTACCGTGGCGTATGGCACACGGTGTCGGTCAGTCAAATATTCATATTAGTCCTACTTATAATAAAGATACCATGAGATGCATCATGTATCACAAAGCGACGCGTGGCCGTGTCATCATTTTATTAAGAATGAATGCGTAGGAGTAAGACAGAGTGCATTGAGTACGAGTTTGACAAAGGAGAACATTAGTGACAATTAGCGAGGCTGTGATAGAAGAGGTGGAAATTATTAAGTATATAACATCAGTTGTGCAAAAGAACGGTGGTTTTGTCAAGGATATAAGAGACAGAATTATGTGCGGATGGGTGAAGTGGAGAAAAGCATGTAGTGTGTTATACGATAAAATAACTCCAATTAGGCTAAAAGGTAAATTCTATAAGCTGTAGTGAGACCAACTATAATGCATGCTTCAAGGTGTTGAACGGTTGACAAGAGAATAGAATAGAGATAAGAATGCTTAGATGAATCAGTGGAGTCACTAGAGAAGATAGGATAAGGAACGAACATATAAGAGGGACTACAGGTGTATCGTGAATTGTGGATATGATTTGAGAAAATTGACGTAGATGGTTTGGTCATGTTATGAGAAGAGATGAATCGGAAGCTGTATGAACACTTATGGAAATTAATGTTGACGGAAGAAGAGGAAGAGAAAGACCAAAAAAGAGATGAAGGGATGTCAATGAATTCAATATGAAGACTAATGATTATGTGGGATATCGTGTCAGTAGGAACTTTAGGATAACGGTGGCTGATACCAAGTAGTTGGGATAAAGGCAAAATAATTATTTGCCAATTATGAAAAAATACACTGGAATTTTTATCAGAGTCAAAAATATACTTTTTTATATCAGTTTTTAATGCTGATATCAAATCGCAATTAAACTTTTTCCATAATCTCTAATTTTTTATATTATTACTAATTAGTTAAAAACGAGTATTAACACATGAATAAATATAAAAAAATCTAGGTTGAAATGAAATGAAATTTAACAACACACCACGACGAAATCATAGGTGAAACTATAAACTAAAATATTTCTGATTATTAGAGTATCATAAAATGTTATAGAGTACAACTATGCGGAGTATGGTTCGGAATATTTCAATTTTTGCATCTATTATACTTAAAGAATTCGGTCGTGCCAAAGCGGAATGGTACGGTGAATTTCGGTTTTCATCGTCATGAGCGTGGCCTGTTCTAACTGGTTTTGACTGTTGGGGTATTTTGTGTGCGGTGGTCGCGAGTGGCGTCAATTTTGTAGGGTGTGTCTTAGTACACACGTACTGTACGACAGTTGATACAGATCATTACAGAAAATACAGGTATTTTAACTATCACTTGTGATATGATATAACAATCAACACAAAATGCATGGTTAAAGCAACGTGAAGTCATTTTTACTAATGAGCATTCAGCTGAGTTTATGCTTACTCCATAAACTCCACTTAGAAGTAGTTTTCTTGGTTTTCTTTCAATATTCAAGTACTTTGCCATTTTCTGCGATGAAATGTTTCCTTGTAAACCATTGTCTAGCAATACTCTACATGTTACCTACCTCGTAATAATATCCAAACAGTAGACAATAAGATTTCTTTTGGCACACAGACATTGTGAACGATAGTGTTACTATTATGTCCATTTATACTTGAGCTAGAAGCAGAAACAGTTGGTTTATTGGTAATGACCAATCGTGGTATATTATTTGCTAAAGAGACTGCGCTTATATCACTTGTTGAATTTGGTCTTGCTGACTAATTCTCAAATGACGAATCTTGAATAGTAAGTTATGGTGATATTAGCAGTGACGACAACTTGTAGACTCACAGTTTCTTGAGCTGTAGCTAGATGACAAACAGTTGAAGCACAATTTCCTTTTTTACCATATTATATCTGTTATTCAGCTGCATAGATTTGAACTTTGGACAGAAATACAATGCATGCGGTTATGAACACAGAAAACAAGTCTCTTGAAATCCCTGAACGTTTAACACCGTTGCCTTTCTATCATAACTTTTTACTCTAAATTGTTTATTAGTGACGCTGCTGTTCTGACCTTCATAGGATTCTAATGAACTGACTATAGATTCCAGAAAGGATTTTAATTCTGTAAAAGTTACATCTTCTTTACTTTCGGTATAGTTTTCATTATTGTTCAAGAGTTTTCAAATCTAGTTTACTTCATGATATAACTATTAACTAATCATCCCACTGATCAACTGGCCTTTACAATGATTTGAAGGCTTCAATGTGTCTGGTTATCCTGGCTAAAAATGCACGCAGATCTTTTGATGTCGATGCACTAAGTCGATATAGCTCTAACAGTATTATAATGTGCGACTCCGTAATTAATATTTTCTTCTCATATCTTTCTTCAAGTATTTTTTTAGTTGCTTAGTATGTCGTTTCATTAATTTCCAGAGAATCTACTAAATCTACAGGACTACCTTTTAGAGATGATCTTAAACAATAAAATTTTTCAGCATTTGATAAACCAATATCATTTCCTACTCTATTCGTGAAGGCACTATAAAATCGTGGCCATTGAGCATAGTCTCCATCAAACGTTTCTAGCGGTAAAGGAGGTAAAAAAGAGCATTGACGTGGCGGTTTACATAAAATTTTTACAATTAATTGTACTAATTGCTGTATTGTACATTGATTATCTACAATACCATTCATTGTGTTGATTTAAGGCGTTAGTGGATTCACTATGAGGCTAAGTCTGCCTAATACATTGTGGTACTTCAATTCGAAATCTTCCCTAGTTTTTTTATGATCATCATCATTTTCATCATCTAATTATTCTAATCGTGACTGTGTGTCTTCAAATTGACTTAATATAGATGATAAAACATTAAGTCTGTCATTAAGATGCCGCTTCTGCTATAGAACTTGTTGAACTAACAAATTTATCAAGGAAAGTTATTTGTCGATTAAGAGAAGATTTTATTGTACCTCTACGCCTAATAAGCATTACTAGGATGACGTCGTTGGATAATTCCATTTCAGTAACACTCATTTTATTATTTCGTTAAGACTAGCTGATTATCAAATAATGTGATTTAAAGACCACAGAGAAAATCGAAACTGGATTAAATGAAATAAAATTCACAAAAATCAAAAAACTCGAACAATAATAATAAGGTGTACAAATGTATAGACACCCTATAAACAATAACTCAAATTTTGAAAATATCGATTAGATTAAAATAAAATGAAATATTATTAATTTCTATGTTAAAAATGCACAATATTCAAAATTTTAAATTGTATTTTCCTAATTACTCATAAAATACTTTCAAAAATGTAAGTATATTATGGTAAATCAAAATTCAATCGTCTATATAAATTATGACGTGAAAAACACTAATCTAAAAATAACACTCTACAAAAATTATCACTATATAAATTATATTAAAAACACAAACATCACATTTATAGCAGATATGTTACATGTTCCATAAAAATTAAATGAATTATCCCAAGTCGATGTACCAAATGTTCGGACAGAGGGCTACAAATCCTATGCCGCTTACCTCGTCACCTGTAAACTCTATATAGGGAATCAGTGGACTTTATACATGGGTAGGATCGACTACTCCCACAAGATCTTACTTTAACTGGAGAGGTTGTCTACAGAAAACAAGAAGGTGTGTATGACAGATAACAGAGGTAACTTAAACTATGAATAAAAATTACTAGATTAGCAGTTATTGCAGAGATGTACTAATTAGATAAATAATAAATGTATAACATTTGAATGCAATAATATTTGTTAATAAGTAGTTCAACTATTGTCTTCTTGACCCAAATAAATAATAAATATTTCATTAATTAATATGTATGGATCAATTATAAAAGAAATGATTAATAACAATATACAAGAATGTAAACTGAACAATATTGATTAAAACTCTCAACAGTACTGTTGAAATGTGTGTGCACTGGCCAGCTGCAACAACACCTAAAACTTTATAAACAATAAATTTAACCCGACTTATAACAATATATAATCAACCTAAAAAAAAATATATACTCGAAACTAAATAAAATAAATAGGAATTTAAAGTAGATATCTGCTCAAAAATTACTCAATAAAAAGATACGCACACACACCAAACTCAATATTAAACATACACTAACACTTTATACAAAACTTTTTCTTAACCTAATATTAACAGAGAGAGAGGAAATGAGTGTAATCCGGCATGTAACTGGGACTAGTTTTTAGGTGCCGGTTTCTTCCATAGAGCGCAACACATAACTCGATTGAACCATAACACTGTTAATATTAATTATATAAGTTCCTGAACACATATCAATCAAAACAGTATGACTTTTTATGATTTTTGTAAGTTAAGTTAAAAAATATTTTGATAATTCAACATTTTTAAATAATAAAAATCATTTTTAAAGAACCAAAAAGTAGATTAAGAATAGCGTTTTGAATCAAAATTTCGCACGAATTATTTTTATACATATTTAAAATCAATACTAACTCGAAAATTATATGTAAATATTGATATTTAATAATTAGTAATTACACGGCCCTGTGTCGCTTCGTGTTACACGGAGTTCCACTGTTCGTTCCACCTTTATCAGTCGTCGCCCTACTACTTGTAAATGATAGTTTAATTGACTAACACCGTGTACCATACGCGACGGTATTAAGTCCAGCAAGTGTCGGAAGTCCGACGACGACCCGCTACAAATATACGTTGAAGTCATCTTCGTGACATGAAACGCATCGTTCTATCGGACACACCTCCTCAATCGCATTTATCATCTCGACAACCACGAACAACAAATAGTGTTCGCATTAGACATATATTTACATTTTAGTTTGTTGTCTTTTGCGCTATACATTATTAATATTAATTTGAAAATGAACACCACCAACCTATAAATCCTTTTGTGTTTATTATATATTATTACGACGCAAGTCATAGCAGTAAGAATCTCAAAAAACATGTAATAGAATAAATATAATTGAAGATTTAAAAACATCGCGAAAATTTGGTTTAGCGAGTATATTATGGTTCATGATGATTAAAAATGTTATATTTTAGTGATATGATTTTTCTGCATAATTTAGTATAAAAATGAATACTATACTCCTATTATTTGTGGACAATTTTATTTTATCTTGTAGTACATTTCAAAGCTTTAAATTGATATAAGTTTGAAGAACGCAGTCATTCTGGAACATATCCAAATATTGAAAAAAAATTATTTTACTTGCGTAAATGATTTTTCATTGGATTGCCATAAAAGATGATAGAATTTTTATCTAGGATATTAAAATTAATTAGGATCAATGTTTTTAAAAAGAAGTTTTCCACATCACCGTAATTTTGAGATATTGATTTAAATTTCTTAAAATGAAGAGATTTTTTCAATGTTTAGTGACTACCCACATAGCAATTTCAATATATTAATATTGTCAAAATATTCTTACAAAATACTTTTTAAAATATTTTGAATAAAATATTGTGACAATATCTCTTAAACATAATAAAAAATATATTCTATTGAAATATTTTCATAATATTATTATTATTATTATTATTATTATTATTATATTATAATCAACGCCAAACGGCTTTTACAAAATTAACAGATAATAACAAAATTGGACAACAGATAACAACTAATAAACACATAACTCATACTAGCTAATATTAGAGAGAAAAAAAGACATGGTAAATAATAAATAAAATATACATGGTGTAAATTATATAAAACAGGATGTGGGCACTTCGTACTATAAATGGTTTAATAACATATTTTATTATTTGCATTATACATCATCCTTATAAGTGGAGCATTCCTGGAGAAGTTAGATTTATTGGTGGGGATATAAAAAGTACACTGAAGCCTAGTATTACTAGGAATCCGAAAACATAGTTCTCCAAGAAGCCTGGGAGCATCAACTTGACCTTCTATCAGACGCTGAATAAAAGTGATACCAAAATTATCACGCCTAACAGAAAGAGGAACAAGTCTCAGAGCTTGACTTACTGGCTCGTATTCATGTGGTGGATGAGAAATGTTGAGGCAATAACCGGCGAAACGCATAAAACTACTTTGTACACGTTCGATCCGACAGATATCAACTGCGGTATATGGTGACCAAACAATAGACCCATATTCAATAACCGACCGGACAAGTGCGCAATAGAGAGCTAAAAGGCACTTGGGAGAGCTGAAATTGGAATTTATAATATGTTATAATATAACGTGATAACAGTGATAATACTTTGCTCTCATCAGTTTTTTTCTATTTTATTACTGTGTATGTACTTATTTTTTACGGACGCTTCCATTTGTTTTGTCTTTGTGCCATTTCAACCAACACATGTTTTCAAGCTCCATCTCGGCTGATTAACCGTAAGAATCGAAGTTTTGGATCTTTACTGTACATTAGGTACGCTTACACTATTTTGAACTCCAAGTTTTGTCAACAACCACCTTATCAATAAACTGTTTCAATCAGCTGTTCCTTAGTGACTTTAACGCTGGGCACTTTCACTTCGACTTATTTTTCACCTCCATTTTAGCTGGTGTACTATACTACAATACTGTATATTGGGTTGCATTCTTTTGTTCTTAAGGAGTTATCTTTAAGCATTTTAATTTATATTAAATACATATTTTTTTCCAATACTTTTGCACACAATAATGCCTTCATCACCTTCTTCTGTTGCCTCAAATACTCGTGCACAGTCTCATAAATCCCCTACTACTTCTGACATTATGAAGGCAATCGCATCGCTATCTACTTCTCAATCGTCGCAGTTCAGTGAACTTAAAAGTAGCATTTCGTCACTCACCTCTCAAGTAGCAGATCTGGTTACTGAGAATGCTTCTTTTCGGGCAGAAATTTCAGTGCTCCGCTCAAGACTAGATGTTCTGGAATCACGACCTGTCCTCTCTAGCGATTCACTTTCTATGATTTTACGTGAATCAACTGAACGTAGTAAAGTTGAATTTAATGCAATTGCTTATGGAGTGCCTGAGTCTGCTGCAAACACCGCTGTCTTAAGGTTTAAGGATGATCTCCTTTCCCTTAATAATCATCTCAGACAAATTTTTGTACCAGAACCTACTGAACCTAAGCTTATACGCCTAGGCAATAATAATGCGAGGAAACCGAGACCTTTGAAAATAATCTGCCGATCCAAGGCCGATGCTTCACAGCTCATTTCTAATTTTAATTCACAAACGCGGCAGGGTATATTATCTGAGCCCGGTTTTCGCATTGTTCGTGACAAAACCACGCTGGAACGCGAACTTTTACGTAAAGCTCATTCCGAGTTGCAGAGCAAAATGGATGGTGGCTCTTCTGACCTTACCATTTCATACATTAATGGTGTACCTTCAGTCATCAAAGCCGGTCCAAAAAACCCCAGAGGAAGAAGCAATCACCGTCCGAGTTCTACTCAGCATTCGCACTAGTTCCTGACTTCAACTCTGGTTNGATCTACACATAAGCGATCTTGCATGTTACGTAAATAATTACTATAGAGACGCTTTGACTCAAATTTACATTGTGCACGCAGTTGAGAGAAATTTGAATAACGATTAGGACCACCATACATTTTATATTGTTTATGCAATAGTTTTTTCTTAGCAAGAAGTTTCTTTAGCCTATTTGAGACCCATATAGGAAAAGTTGAATTTCGAAAGTTTCGTAAAGGAACATATTCATGAATACAATCAAGCAGTAAACTCTGTAGGAAATCTGCTGAACGATCTGCAGATCTTGAATCAAAGGCGTTATACCAATCAATACTCTCTAGTCTATGAATAATCCTCTCATAGTTAGCATTATTAAAATCATAATAAGTGTGTTGCGAGTCGAGCATAGGAAAGGCTGAGGGAAAGGGACAGGAGATGGACAGGGCTGGGTGATAAATGTCACATGGAACTAATGTATCAGTAGTCTGCAGGACTTGGGTAGAATCATTATTGGTGAAAATTAAGTCAAGTGGAGATCCAGTGTTATTCGGAATTTGGTTCTTCTGGACGAAGTGAAGGAGACTAAACTGATCACCAACAAGGCGGACCTTGTCAGTTATACTTCCTGTATAAACAAGACCCGAATCACAGGCGGACCAATTGACATTAGGCATATTGTAGTCACCACATACAAAACCAAGATCATAGTCTTTAGATCTCCAGACCCGGTCAAGAGCCTCAACATGACTCTCATAAACAGACAAATTTGTGCCAGGAGGTAAATATACTCCTGCTAAAAAAACAGAGAGGCCTCTGGATAGAGTAAGGCGAACAAAAACTTGCTCACAAGTGTCATATGGGGTCGTAATTAAGATTGGTCGTAGCTCTTTTTTGATGGCAATTAAGGAACCACCGCCCCGAAGACAGTTACTTGTGCGTGCGTTTCTATCGCATCTAAAGATTAAATACCCATCAAAACCTAATTCGGAATTAGTTATGTCATCAGAAAGCCAAGTCTCAGTAAGAATATAAGCATCATAAGATAACAAAATGAAATTAGTTCGGAGATTAAACAATTTACTACGAAGGCCACGTACATTTTGGTAGTAAATATTAAAACAATTATCATTATTAGGTATAACATTAAAATTATTAAACTTAGAGTACGGTATGGATGAAAAATTAGTTTTAATATTTTTAAAATTAGATAAAAATGAGTTGAAGGTAGAATGAGAATAGCAGCATAAAGTACAATTATTATTATTTTTATAATAATCATGCAAACCAGAGTTGAAGTCAGGAACTAGTGCGAATGCTGAGTAGAACTCGGACGGTGATTGCTTCTTCCTCTGGGGTTTTTTGGACCGGCTTTGATGACTGAAGGTACACCATTAATGTATGAAATGGTAAGGTCAGAAGAGCCACCATCCATTTTGCTCTGCAACTCGGAATGAGCTTTACGTAAAAGTTCGCGTTCCAGCGTGGTTTTGTCACGAACAATGCGAAAACCGGGCTCAGATAATATACCCTGCCGCGTTTGTGAATTAAAATTAGAAATGAGCTGTGAAGCATCGGCCTTGGATCGGCAGATTATTTTCAAAGGTCTCGGTTTCCTCGCATTATTATTGCCTAGGCGTATAAGCTTAGGTTCAGTAGGTTCTGGTACAAAAATTTGTCTGAGATGATTATTAAGGGAAAGGAGATCATCCTTAAACCTTAAGACAGCGGTGTTTGCAGCAGACTCAGGCACTCCATAAGCAATTGCATTAAATTCAACTTTACTACGTTCAGTTGATTCACGTAAAATCATAGAAAGTGAATCGCTAGAGAGGACAGGTCGTGATTCCAGAACATCTAGTCTTGAGCGGAGCACTGAAATTTCTGCCCGAAAAGAAGCATTCTCAGTAACCAGATCTGCTACTTGAGAGGTGAGTGACGAAATGCTACTTTTAAGTTCACTGAACTGCGACGATTGAGAAGTAGATAGCGATGCGATTGCCTTCATAATGTCAGAAGTAGTAGGGGATTTATGAGACTGTGCACGAGTATTTGAGGCAACAGAAGAAGGTGATGAAGGTTTGGTTGGGTTGGGATGATTGTGATTGATACGGTCCCGCGTCGTTTCGTTATACACAATGCCCCACGACTCGTGCCACCTTTATCAGCCGTCGCCCTATTATGAGTATTTGACTGACCAACACCTCGCGTTATACGCCGCGGTGCAAAGTCCAGCAAGCGCTGCACGCCCGACGACATCCCGCCGCAAATGATACCGTAGTCTTCTTCCCGTTGTCAAAGTGACAACGTCTACGATTCGATCCGCACTCGCGCACCGTCGCTATCAACGCTGCTAACCTGTTGACGCCCGAGGAACACGCCGGACAACGCGTCGTCGATGCCAGCGAAAGTGCCGCGATATTATGCGAAGATTATTTTATTATTATGTTCATCTATTCGGTTTGTTTTATTTTTCGTTGAAATAACCTGTTGTTGCTCATTATTAAACAGCCCACGGGTCTCTATCCTCAAAACCAGTGACGACCACATTTTTATGACGTAAGTAGTGTCAACTGTTTCCCCAGTAAGGATTTTAACCGGTCTTACATTGGATCAAGGTAAGAAAACCATTTTCTGACTTGATTTTAACACGCTTATGTTTTATTAACACGCTTATATTAGTTTTTAATTTTTTTTTTATATTTTTGGTTTTTGTACCCGTACACGCGTGCCAGTCATCAATTATATATATAAAAAAAAATTTTTATTTTGACTGACCAATACCGCCCGCGTGTACATATATAAAGTATATATATTTACATATTCCTACCGCCGCTGCCACCGTTTATACCTTAGGTAAAACGTTCCCTCCGACTACAAAACAAAGCTATACCTAGTACATGATACGTTTACGTACTTATGTCGCCTTACTATACATATGTATGTATGTATGTGTATATATTTATATATATTTCTACAGCCGCCGCATACAGCGATTCCCCGCGCCCCGCCAGCCTACAAAACACAGCAATACCTCGTGCATGATACGTTTACGTACTTAAGTCGCTTTACATGTATATATATATTCTAAATACTATTAACAATATATTTTAACACGCTTTATTCTCATTAAGAGATATAGAGTGTATTCATTCCGATTACGGGGGATGATTCTCGTATCGTCATTTTTCGTCATTACTTCCACGTTGTGCGCCTGCTGCTTCCTTGGATGTGGTAGCCGTTCCTTAGACTCCCTCTCTGGAATCGAACCCTGTTTTCCCATTACCCGTTACAACCATGATATTGATAGTAACTACTATCATAACATGAAACTAAAAAGTAAAAAATAAATATAGTTAAAAAAACCTAAAAAAACACGCTTTTAAATCACATCGAACTAAAAAGTTAAAAATAATTTTTAAAATAAGCTTAAAACAAAAATGAACGAAAAATATTAGTATTATTGTGATAAAAGCGTGGGTGCTTTGTGCCATATTTTTCGTATATTGAGCACCCGATGCTTTTATCACAATAATACTAATATTTTTCGTTCATTTTTGTTTTAAGCTTATTTTAAAAATTATTTTTAACTTTTTAGTTCGATGTGATTTAAAAGCGTGTTTTTTTAATTTTTTTAAACTATATTTATTACTCTTATATTAATAATAAAACACAATGAGTAAAACCCTAAACTTATATACATACATATATATAAGGGCATGAGAGAGTCTGTCTCCAGACATTCAATACCTGTTTTAATCGCAATCGGCTCTGTTCCAATTGTACCTTCAACATCATCGCATAATTTAGAATTATCATTGTCAAATTTCTCAAGTGTTAAAGTTGCAAACTGAATTGATATGTTTTTAATTATTGATTAATATTGTAATGTGGCAAAAAGTATCTGTTTATTTTTTATGTCTATTTGTATATATATATATGTGTTTGTGTTCAGACAAATGCGAACTTCAATGGCGTTTGTCAGTAAAATTATCATGATAAGGTGTTGTGATTTGTTTGTGCGCGTGCGAGATAGTCAGCTGTGTACTACTTCAGACCGGTTCATAGACGGCATTTGTACGTACATTCACCCCGCTCCTTTCCTATTTTGAACGTCATTTGCACGGCTCACCGCATACATTGTCGCCTTTTGATTCAAATTGTTCTTAGTAATTTCCGGCACTGGGTATATAGTTTTTTTTGACCCCTACTCTAAAGGCTAGCCGTGTTGTCGCCAACGGACCGCCGGGTCAAACGCCGAACGTTTTGTCGGAAATTAGCCATTATCAGAACTGGTTGTCGGTTAATTTTCGTCCGTAGCATGAGTTTTTTGTTGTTGTGTGCGCTGCAACATTGTAATTTATATATATATATATTTTTCGTGAATGTCCGCTACTATAATTTCAATATGTAATTTTTTATTAATGGCGTCGGCTAATCCTGCCTCCATTTTCTGTAGCCCTTAGGGGCTGGTAATGTATAATTTATTTTCTAATATTTGAGCCAGAATTTGTTTTTTTTTATTATTAGAACGCCATGCCATAAGCACGTGTGGCGAGTTTTTTTTTATTTTGTTAAATTTTTTTTAGGTGCCCCTATTTTTTTTATTTAGGTCCCGCAACATGGCAGGCGTGTTACAAGACCACCTGTCATGTTGTGTCTATATTTTTTTGTGATTTTTTTTTATATAGGTTTTATATTATATTTTAGTCTATCTAGATAAATATAGCAGTCCAGTTGTGCAAAATAATGGTGGTATTGACGAGGATGTAAGACACAGAATTAAGTGCGGGTGGTTGAAGTGGAGAAAAGCGTCTGGCCTCTTATGCGATAAAAGAATTCCATGTGTGGTCCAGAGTGTTAATAAGAAAGTAAAGCAGAGAATGAGTGTAGCAGAGATGAGAATGCTTAGATGGATGAGTGGAGTTACTAGAAAAGATAGAATAAGGAACGAGCATATAAGAGGGATTATACGTGTAGTGTCAATAGTGAATAAAATGAGAAAAAATGGACTTAGATGGTTTGGTCATGTTATGAGGAGAAAAGAATCGGTAGCTGTAAGAACAGTTATAGAAATGAATGTTGAAGAAACAAGAGTTAGAGAAAGACCAATAAAGAGATGGAGGGATGCTATTGAATGCGATTTGAGGTTAGCTGATGTGAGTGTAGATGATGTAGGAGATCGTGTCAAGTGGAAGTTTGGGATAAGGGTGTTCGACCTCAAGTAGTTGGGATTAAGGCGAGGAAGAAGAAGAAGAAGAATAAACTATAGCAGTCAACTATATTACAGTTTAACTTTAAAATGATAATTTACAAAAATTGAAACATTATCAGATTTATTTTAACAACCCAAATAATGATAAACTGTGTACCATTTTAATAAAATATTGAAATTTCTAATACATTTCGTTTCATTGACAATCATATTATAAAAATTATTATAAATAAAGAAGGATTTATTATAAAGACAGAAGAAAGAAGACTATTTTTCTTATTATTTATCGAAACTTTAGATCAACCACAACAAGAATCTAGATTTGTGGTAAAATGCGCGTGAAAAATATAATATTTATCCGTTTGAACTCCCTTCTAATTGCCATTTTACACTTGATATGCAAATCACACGTAACTCACTAAAAAATTACAATTCTAATGGCCCTGATGATATTTCTGCACGTTTGCTTTTTAACTGTCAAAAGTCTATTGTGTACCCTCTATTCTTGCTCTTTAGACGTTCACTTGATGAAGGCATTTTTCCTGCTGTGTGGAAGACCTGTTCGGTTACCCCTGTTTTTAAATCTGGCGATCCCTCACTTGTTTCTAACTACAGGACTATTTCCATCCTCCCCCACATCCCTAAACTGCCCCCATCTCTGATTGTTGTTAACTCCAATCAGATCTCGACTCTTTCTTTATCTGGACTCAGCTTAATATTAATAAATGTCATTCAATAGAAAACGGACTCCCATTATATTTCAATATATCCTTAAAGGCTCACCTCTCGAATGTGTTACTTCTGTTAAAGACTTAGGGTTTTACCTTTCTCCTTCTCTCTCCTTCGAACAGCATATAAACATTACATTTGGTAGAACCATAAAAGTTCTGGGTTTCATAAAGCGCAACACTAGCCTTTTCACGTCCCCTACTTGTCTTCGCTACTTATATTTCTCTCTTGTGTGCCCTATTTTGGAGTATGGAATAGTTGTATGGAACCCCATATTTGGCCAAGAACCAATTACGCTTAGAACGAGTTCAAAACCTCTTCTTATTCTACGCTGCTTATTTGTTCAATATTGATCATCCGCTTCATGACTATTCGTCCATTAGATCTTCCTTAAATATCCCTACACTTGCTTCTCACCTATTAGACACTGACCTTTCATTTATTACTTCTCTCCTTAGTGGCACAGTTGATGCCCCTGGACTTCTTTCTTCAATCTCTTTCCGAGTACCCACGCATTTCACCAAAAAACACACACTTTACCTTGTCCCTTCTCATCATACTAAATATTCCAGAAATCATCCTTTACATAAAATGCTTAATCTTCTTGATAAATCATCGCTTCTTAGTTATTTTAAATTATGCGTATATGTACTGTTTATTTTTAGTTTTTTAGTTTTAATGTTATTTTATTGTACAAACACGTAGATTTCTAAAACTGTAAATAATATTGCTGAAGTTGTCATGTAATACCATAAGTAATTTTTAGTTTTTATTGTTTTATTGTATCACTTTATATTGCCGTTTTGCGTTAGCTAAATAAATAAAATATATAATATATATATAGTGTATTAATGAATATTATCAAATATTGTCCTATAATATCTAAGAAAAAAATGTTAAGCGTATTTGCTTTATCAGGATAGTCAGAACGAGTTTTATTTATACCTGTAAATATAATAACTTCAAAAAGGAACAATTTATCACTCGTTAGCTATAGTTTTTTTAGTTAAATGATTTTACAAAAAATATATTATTGCTCAGATGTATTACTAAAAGTTTATGTACTTATTATTTCTATGATAATTGTAATAGGTAAACATATTATGGATATGAGTTATTTAATAGATTTGATTGACTATTTAAGTTTGTTATAGAGTAATTATCATTTGTTTATTTATGCTCAATTCATATATTTTAGTTTCAATGCGAATCTAAGGAGGTATTAATTTTACTATGATGAGTTTTTTTTTATGTCTGTCGCCACTTTTCTCAGCTCTCACAAATTGTATATAGTTGAAGACGTTACCTTTAAAAATTGAAAAATTTCCCTCGTCCTCTATAAATGAGGAAACTTCTCAAAAAAAATTAATAAAAAGGGTTAATAAAATAAAAATAAGGGTTTTTCAAAGTACTGAGGCCACCGATTTTTATAAAAGCTCGAAACTCAGTAAAGCAGCAGGATTAGATGGCATTTACCTGGAATTCCTCAAATACCATTAAGTGGCTCTTCGAACTTCTTTACTGATATCCTTGTAACGTCACAAATTTGGACCGTTTATGATTTTTTGTTATGTCTACTTATTTATTTTATCGCGCGAAAGAACCTTTTTCTGACACAGCGGTGTCAACCACTCATTATTTTGTCTCTGACCGCTAGATAAGGCGATAAAAGAAAAATATAATTAAAATCTAATTGTTTATCAGTATTGATCCCTTCCAAAAAGACTGGCCGTTATCGATATGAAATTGCCGTTAGATCGGTGTTGACTCTTATCTATTCTTTCTTCTGTCATTGACCGTTCTAGGGTGCACACGTTTATTTTTTTATTGACACTTTTTTTACAATGATTGAGTAGAGCCGCCAACGGCAAACGGCCAGGTCTTTTCGACGAAGCATCCAGACCATCAAATGGGTCTCTTCGGAGACCGGGTATCGTTTTCTTTTTTATATTATATTTATGTAATGAGCTATATTTTATTAATTATTTTATTTCATTTTATTTTATTGTAAATTAACTTAATTTTGTTTATGTGTGGAGAGCACGTGTTTCCCTTTTCTTCTAGCCAACGCTAAGGAGCGAGTGTCCAGACCGCTCCTAGTGTTCTTCATTAATTTCCGATTAACATTAACGGATGTGTTCCAATACCGTCCCTGATGTTTGTAATATTATTTGTTTATTTTGTTTAAATATTTTATTTTATTTGTATTGCCTTTATTTGTAGACATGGTTTTTGATGCATTCGCATTTTTGTCCATGTTTAACTTAATTTTCTTTTTTTAACAATTAAATTAAATTTCCTTATTAATTACAACTGTAATATTTATTTTATTGCGCGAGTAACTTAATTACTCGCGTGTATTTATCCCTATTCCTTAATCTAGACACGGGCTACGATATGTTTTACATATCAACCACATACAACTTTGATTGTCATAATTGTGTTCTATAAACCACGAGGCATTATAGTAATTTATACATATAACGACATATTAACATAGATTATACTTTTAATTAACTTAAAATTAAATTCCACCTATGGTCCGGTAATCATATCTGATAGGTGTGACACCTCGCCTAGGTGGTGGCGACCCTTGCTACTCTAGCTAGTCGTTATGCAAGTGGCAAACCACGTTGTTGTTACAGGCCGAATTACTAATACAAAAGCCCGCTTGCATCCTTCATAATAAAATATAAACATATAAACATTGCTAAACTAAACTTTTAACAGAGTATTATACTTTGAACAAAATATAATAAAAATTATGGTTAGAAAAGTTGGTTCATTTTAGTTATATTATGACATCCATATATGGTCCTCCTTCTATTTCACCACTTGTTCTTTCACTTTGTGAATATCATGTATGGTACCGATGAATGGTCGCAGAGAAAAATCATTGATGATGTGACTATTCGTTTGTGATTCGTTTCCACAGTTACAAGTTTCAAAATCTCCTAGTTCTGTACAACTGTACACGGATGAAAATTGACACGAAAATTTAAAATTAAATTTTTGTCCATTTAATATGTTTAAACTCAGTATTAAATATTGAATAATAAAAAATATATTTAAATTTTAAGTGCTAAACTATAATCATATTTTATTGTCATAAAAAGTAAAAAGTATAGTGAAAATATACACCGTTAGGGGAACAATCAACTTTGGTATCATTGCAGGGGAATCAAGTAATTTAGATAAATGATCTATTTTTGACGTTCTTCTTCTTAAGTCCATCTTCCAAAAACGAAAGTTTGGTGACCAATTAGTTAACGTTGGAAACAATCCTTTTCCATAACTCACGATTTTCTGCCTATAGAATGTTCTCTCCTAGAGGATAGCTAGTGATGGTCTTGATCTGATCTATCCAACGCATTGGTGCAAATCCACGACTTCGATTATCTATTTCTCCAGGCTCGATCCATCTCTTCTTATGATGGACCTTAAGATCCTCTGCTTACACATCAATTCCAGTCTTGTTTCCACATTAAGCATGGTCAGAATTAATTGGTTGGTCCTTCTTTCCATCTAGGAAATTCTCAACTTCCATCTATAAGCCCACATCTCAAATGCGTTTATGCGCTTTACATCTTATACTTTGAGTGTCCATGTTTCAAATCCATTGAGCATCACTGAAAAGGTAAGTGCCTTAAAAGTCGAAACTTGCTGTTTCTGGAGATATGATAATTTTTCAAATTGGTATTAGCCTGCTGATTACTTTCCTCCCAAATGTAACGCGACGCCTAATCTCCTTAGATGATCCGCCATCTGCTTGTACAATTTAATCTAAAAATGAAACTCATCCACTTTTTGGTAGCCGTTCAGTTCATCGGTGTATGGTAGTACTCCCACACGATCCAAGACCTTAACCCAGGTCTTGCTTTTGTTTATTGTTAGGCCATATTTGTTACTTGCCTCTTCAACCAGACATCAAGTGGTCTATCTTTGTTTTGGACCCGGCACACAACATGGTGTCATCCGCGAACCGCAAATTATTGATCTTTCTACCTCCAATAACAACACAACCATTCCATTCCCGGAGTGCCTCTCTTAATACTGCTTCACTGTAGATTTCAAAGAGGATATGTGATAGGATGCACCCTTGTTGAACACTAGGATGGTCCTTATTTTATGAATTTCGAAATTTTTTTCGGGACACCCCTACATTTTTTTCTTTAGTATAAAACAATAATATTCTGAAAATTTAAGATCATTTGGAAAAATTTTAATTGGGGCGCACAGCACTTTAAGATTTTGACCTCGAATTTTCAAAGAATATTCTATAAAACGGTATAAAACTCATATTAGAGGTTATCGTGTGATTTTTCCAATAAAAATCTAAATACAAAAAAACCTTATGTAAAGACATATATTATGATATATTATTTTTAATAATTTATTGAATTGAACTCGCGATAACAATATATTAATAACATATAAATAATCAAACAGCTTATTTTTTATACTTTTGTTACGTCGCTATTTAAGGGGATTGAGCCTAAATGCCCGTCAACAGTATTCTAAGGGACCAACGGGGGATGGCTAGCTAGGCTATATTTACCTTAGGTACTGAGGTCTCCTATTTAATTTATATTCCCTTAGAGGAACTACCAAGGGTTGCACTACAATATATATATATATATATATAACACTCTTGGTTATCAACGATATAAATAAACGTTTATTAAGTAATAGAAATATTAAACAGATAATACAATTTGCTGGACACCTAGAGATGATATAATCCAACAGGAAGCTGACGATGACACACACACATACACTATATACGTGGTAGAAAAGTTAAGTTAATTATAAAACAAAAGTAGTGGTCGCGATGATGGTAAAAGGTCAATTGTCGATTGGGATATATTATTATGGCACATTGGCCGTGAATTGCAAAAGTATTTATGTGTGCAGTCCACCCTCCTGTTAGTATTGTTGTATGTCACTGTGTTAATTATATATATATGTGTCTATTAAACGGTACAATGTTGTTATGGGAGACAGAGATATGGGCACTTGCAAATGTGATCGTATCACTTTGTTACTTTAAAAGTTTCAACACTTCATTACAACCTTTTCAAATGTTTATACTGACTTGAATATAAATTACTTAAGTTGAATTTTATAGCACTGAACTAGTATTAGTTGAAATAAATCATATAAAATGAAATAAAATTAAAAAAAATTGATTTTTCTGAAATTAAAAAAAAAACGAATTTCGCTTTACTAAATTTGTTAATTTTTAATTTTACGTATCTCTTTTTTTTACTTTAAATTTAATTATCTGATTGTTTATAGTATATTTTATGTATCACAAGTTACTTCTCTTGAAATCAATTTTAGTTTTATAATATTTAATCAAGACATTGCCATTTTCGTGCGAAGCTGAAAAGGTATTGTTCTATGCAGTACAGCAAGCTACTATTGTCTGTGGAACTTTTTATTATTTTACACATATATTGTTTTTTCTTTTACTTTTACGTAATAAACTATTTTATAATGGCCAAAAGATCTAGAAGTTATGTATTTCTAATTGGTAATTATGAAAACTAAATTGTTGCGTTGATTTGCCCACAAATGGTCAAGTATTGAAAGTTTTATTTTATAATTTAAGAAAAGTAAATTTATAAATTCTCAGTAGTGCTACATTATTTTTGTTATATTATCATTATTATTTTTATTTCTACTTCTCTTTGTTGTTCTAAACCCTCGAAGCATTCTAACCCGATAGAATCACAACATCAGGTTCTCATTATATACAGCAAAATTCCAATTCATTATTTTTATTTTATTAATTTTTGTTATTTGAATTATAACATGGTCTATATTCAAGATTTTTTCGCTTTGTCTTTGACAAATCCAGCTTATTTAGGCGGTATTTTACTCTCTATTTAATATCTCTATCTTGCATGGTTGACATTCAGCAGGACTTTGGAAGCATGTGAGATAAGGTAGATGGTATGGTAGTTGCAAGTGTAGTCTTCAATAGACTTTTTATAAAGTGGTATGTTTTTGAGGTCCAGACCCCATTGCATATTTTTATTTTTTACTCCCTTATCTCCGGATAGTTTCAGTATTTCTGCCATGATATCATATGATACAGGTGCCTTATAATTCTTCTGTTTTGACACTGCTAGTTCAATTTCGACTAAGAGAATTCCCGGTTCTTAACCGGAATTTTTGACGTTACATACTATAAAATTTCGATAAAAAATCTTAAAAAAAAATGAATACTTTTTTTCCCTATTCAACAATTGTTGGTATTGTCTTATATATTAAAGGAAATAAAAACACATTAGTATCTAGAAGTCAAACTCCAAAATACATAACTCATTTAATTATAAAAATTGTTTCTAATTATTAGTTAACGTTATTGCAGGGGTAATATTTTTTTTTATTTTTTATTTTGAATAATACAGAGTGATAACTCTTTTAAAATCATTCATATTTAGTTTTAAATGATATTCCAGTTTTATTTATGATGAATTGTTAATAAACCATAATATATCTGTGGGGGATATTCGTATAATTCTATTTTACATCAATGATTCGCATAAATAAAAATTTTATTAACGAATTTAACAATTTTACATAATATAAATTAAATCTTAGGGTTTTTGGGTTGGGAAAAGAAAGATGTTTTGCACTAATTAGTCATAAGCTATAAAATATTATTGGACAATCATCATTTATACTGTAGTTATGTACAGATTTTACAGTTTAAAATCAGACGTTATTTGACTATTTAATATCAATAATGAAATTATATCATAATTATTTTCATAAAAACAAAGTGCTTACGTCAATTTTGCATACAGCTATTCAAATATTCTGATTAAATACAATAACTGAATATGTGCTCTACTATAAGAAAATAGTAGACAAATCGCGGTATAGATTTATTTAAATATTGTCATACCCAAGAAAAACTTAAATTTGATAAATATTGCCAGACGTTCTGTAACATTTTTGAAAATTTATTTAAAAATAAATTGAAACATAAGTGGGTAATCTCTTTTAATCCCTATCTATATACTTAACATTTGTCATATCAACAATCTTTGTACTGTTAAATTTTTCATTGGATATTCATAAAAAGTATACCAAAAGAAATCTTATTATCTCTAATTAACTCTGTAAGAATTTTATTTATTTTTTTTTTTTTATACAATAGTTGATTTATACCAATTGGATTGCTATATTCTGGGAAATTTATAAGTGCAGTGGTTTTCTGTTGCCTTCTTTAATGGGAAAATAGTGTTTTTTTGACACCGTAAAAACACACGTAGGCATGGTGAGAGAGTAGCTACACAACATGACTAATGGTAATAGAGTTATGATGTAATGGTAAGAGAATATACAAAAAAAGTAGGAATTCGGGTGAAAATTGAAAGCAGAAAATAAAAGAAAGTTTTTAAAGATGGTAAATGAGAGGGCCATGTGGAATGCGAGAGAGACATAATTGATGCGTGGAATAGATTTGATAGTTGTGTAGAGAATATTGCTAGGGAGATTGTTGGTACAAGTAAGAGTAGAATGTCAGGCAACAAAGAATTCTGGAGGTGGGATGAGGACGTTTATAAAATCATAGAAAGTAACAAAAAGTAATTCAAAGTATGGCAGAAGTGCAAAAGGAGAGAAAATTATATAAATTGATATAATAAAATAAAAATTATACAGAAATGATACGTTTTTTAAAACTTTAAAAACTCTAATGTAAAAAAAAGTTTATAACTTTTTTAAGCTATTTTTTAAGGTGGCGATAAAATGATGACTATAAGTGTGATGACTAAAATGAATTGAATTTTTATAAGCGTTGTATGCTACAAAAAACAATAGAAATTTTTTTTTATAACTTTTAGTGGTATGTTATATTAAATAAGTATACAGAGTGATTGAAATCTGCTAAGACACTCATTTTCTCAGAAAATATTGAGAATTTTAAATTTTATTATAGATAAAAAATATTAAGTTCAAAAAACTCTACAATAATATGTAGTCAAACCATTATTTTTTTCGTCCCTTCAAGGATAAAAATCCATATTTATAATTTTCTAAAATGGGAACCTTTATTTTTAACTTTATAATATGATAGAAAAAAATATTACAAACAATTTTGTTCTTATAATTTTTTTTATCCGATTAACCGTTCGTCCATTACAGCTTGTTAAAGTTAAGTAATTTTAGGCCAAATTTCTATTGTCATTTAACTGTATTAAATACAGAAGTCATTATTTTTATTTGCTGTTGCATAACCAAATTTTATTGATCAAGCTATGGCAGGTAAATTAGCTATAAAAATTTACTACGCACTAAATGAGTGATAATAATAGATTCAAACCGGGTTTTCGGTGTATTATTAATAGCTAAGTCTATGGTTTTGTAAGACTAAAGGATCTAACAAAAATACCTGTTGCACTGCCACCGATATTATGAAACGTAATAAATGGCAATATTTTTTCTGGAAGTTAAAATCTTTAAACAATTATAAAACGTAAACGGTTGTTTGGATAAAAAAAATTATAAGAACAAAATTGTTTGTAATCTTTTTTCTATCATATTATTAAATCAAAAATAGTGGTTCCCATTTAAAAAAATTATAAATAAACATTTTTATCCCTGAGGGGATAAAAAAAAATTTATTTAACTTCACATTATTGTAGAGTTTTAGAAACTTAATAATTTTTCTCTTTACAAAAATTTTAAATTCTCAATAGTTTCTGAGAAAATAAGTGTCTTACCAGTTTCAATCATCCTGTATAAAGAATAAAGTATATATTTGAAAAAATTACAAATAATTACAAGTTGGTTTTGTATTATTGATAAATTCAGTTTGATAATACATAATGTAAAATAATTCTATAAATTTTTACAAAAGTCATATATTATTAACTTTGATGCCCGTTTTGACCATGAAAACAAAATAAAGTTTGAAATTTATATTATATTAATATACTTCATATTAAAAATATATTATATAAGATTTTTTGTCACGGTAATCGTAAATTTTAAAAAAAGAATTAAGGAAAAAATGCAAAATAATCATTGCGTCGGGTGGGTATGAAGCTAGTACCCGGTTCGGCAACCATTTGTCACATTCATTGTTAAAAAAATTAGCAATTTAAGCTAATTCAAATTTTAAAGTCACTTTTTGCGATTAAAAAAAAAAGCATAAATATTTAAATAAGTTTAACTTTATATTGTTCATTTTAATTAATGTCAATTAAATTTATATAATAATAATGAAAATCAGTATAGTCCCCTTATAAGGTAAATTAAAATACAATACCAAGAATTTTTACACAAAAATAGCATATTTTTGAATATTGTAGCCATTTTCTCTACGAAGACGATCTATATCTCAATTTTTTTTTTTTCATAGTGTATTATATTACATAAGCTTTAATTTAAAATATATATAAGTGTCAATATATCCGGAATATTTTCAAAAATTAAGTTGAAAAAGTTTAATTTATGTGCAAAATACGCCCTATGGGCAGATCTAGTGTCAAATTTTCAAAAAATTTATATTAAGGCGTCTGGGTACCGACCACTTTTTAGTCAAAAACAACCCGTTTTTGTTCCATCAGTACGACGAAACTACTGATGCGATAAGAATTCTGAAAACATATCTGAATTCAGCATCATGTCACTTAGGTATCGGTCAGGCCACATTTTTGAAACTTTGATGTTTTTAACTCTTTAGTACAGTTTACATTTTCGAATAATTATAAAATTTTCAAAATAAATTTTTACGTTGAAGGAATCACAATTTCAAAAAAGTGGCCTGACCGATACCTAAAACACATGATACTGAATTCAAATTTGTTTTCAGAATTCTTATCGCATCAGTAGTTTCGTTGTACTGATGGAACAAAAACGGGTTGTTTTGTACGCTCAAACTAATGGTTTTCAAACAGAAGCTGTTATACCTGACATGCTTGTGCGCGTATGTGCGTTATCCGCAGCAGCTATTTTAATGTCCATAGAGTTGCATAGACCTATACCAACTGCCTAAAAATAGTTACAAATGCATACTTGATATTATACTTGTATATATGATATTTGATTATTTGCTTTTATCTTATTTGCAAACCTATCATTGCATAGTAAGAAACAAATTTTGTTGTTGTATTCCTATATAAGTGTCGCTAAGAAAATGGGGAGTCATAAAAACAAATATCGCTATCAAAAAAAATAATCTGGTGAGGTACGTATATATATAAATAATTTTCATACACTTTCTTAGTTTCGATAGAAAACTGAGAAGGTATTAGTTTTACTATGATGTGTTTTTTGCTTGTGTCTACTCATATCTATACCTACTAAACTGTTATTGTTCAACGATACGCCATAAGATCAAAAAATATATCTTGTTGATGTATTTAGCATTATATTTGAATAATTTCCCTTTAAATCTGACACAATAACGTGTTTTTATTAGTCGCACACTATGTTATCAAACTAGATCTAACACTAAGTAACTAATGTTATGAACTTCCCATAAGAACAGACTTATAAAACTTAAATATTTTAGTGGGTAAATAATGTAATTTTGTAAATTGAATTCTTATAATTAAAATTAGTTTTTTTATAGTTTTATCACTTCAAAATAATCGATGTGGATCTCATATGATTTTACTTGTTTTCTGTAAATATTTAGCTTTTCTTACTCGTCAAAAATAAATAGTTTAATATTTCTATAATCAATTAAAATTTGTGAAATTATGACGCGTCTATAAGTATTTACAGTGAGGCTGGTGCTAAACTATAGTTTTTATACTACATAAAATAAACCTGCGTAGTTATCAATATAATCGTATTGCATAAAAAAGTAAAGTAGGTACACAACCGGTTTTGTTATCGACTATAACACGACGAAAATACTTCCAATAATGGACACTCACACTAATAATCATTTATTTCTCACACAACGACACTGCGTAACATGTAAAAACCGCAAAATTGCCTATATTCAACCCCTGAAATAAGGTCGGTACTCAGACGCCTTAAATGAAAGGAAAATATATAAGGTTTTAATATAAAAATAAATTATGTTGATTCGTTAATTTTTCAAAAAGTTATGACAGTTATAATTACGAAAAAAACATTGATTTTTTACACCATGTCTTATTGTAAGGTATTTTTTCTACTACATTTGTTCTTTTTTTATGTTATGCATCACGAAATACTTTTCGGATAACAGAGCTATGCGGTGGTCTTGCAGGGGCGGAGCCCCTTTCGAGCCAACATTTTTTTAGCTTTTTATTTTAGTAAAAACGTTTTTTAAAACATAAAATTTCATAAAGACTTTGGTAGGTTAGTGTAGGTAAAAAAAAGTGCTACATTCAATGGAGACTAGTGTTTTATTATTACAATAAATCCTATAACTTTCAAAAAAGGAAACGGAAAAATAAATAATAAAAAAATAAATTTCAAAATTAAAATCAGTACAAACGAAACTCAAAACTTTCTATTTTTTCTTCGGTTTGCGAATCTTTTTGGTTATCATTTACACTTATAAATATTCCCTTATATTACTTTTTTTCACACTAATCACTCTTTCAACATCAGCGGAATGAGGTTTTGCTGCAACAATTCTGGCCATAATAACAGAAACATTGGGAAAAAAATTTTTCGTCACTAAAGCCTGAAAATTTCTTTCAAACTGATTTTTTTGAACTACTCAATATTTTGATGCGTGAGATGCTCCGAATATTCTATTGAAAGTTCAGCAAAATCTAAGTCGCTTCCTATCAATTTATGAACTGCTTTCATATCAACGGATGGTTCTATCTCAGTGAATGGTTTTAAAATTTTAACAGTATCCGCATAAATATCGAATCTCTCCTGCAAAAAATTTACAAAAGAATCCAAAAGTTCATTGCAGTTTGTGGAGTAGTTTCTATTCCGAGTAACAAACTTGTGATGTTCCTTTAAATGACGTTTTCGATTTCTTGTTAAGACTTCTCCTTTTAGTAAAACCTCATTTTCACTATGAATTTCTAACTGTTCTTTAAATGTTGTCACCCATCCATCAAGCAACACATCAGTTTTTAATATTTTAAGCCTGCATATAACGTTCACTGTCTCTTTGTCCATGTCCAAAATTGTAATTGTATCAGACTGCAGTTTTTTCTGATATCTGCTGAAAACAATCAATACGTATGCAATAAATGCCAGGATTTGTAGATTGTCATAATTGATTAAAAAAAAGTCTGTATCATCTTGCCTCTTTATCAGGACAATCTTTTAAGAACAATATTAAAGCATTCCAAGAAACCAAAATTGAATTGATTAAATCAAACGAAAATTCGGACTACCACACTTCACATAAACGAGGCAACCGCGAAAGAGTGCATTTATTTTTTTCGGCCGCCTGATGTAGATGCTTAGTTCTTAAGCTGGAAGAGTGTTGAAATGAGCTTAAACCAACAAACTCTGAAAAAATATGTTTAAATTCTCCAACACAATTGCTACTCGACTTGAAAGCCAAATCCGATCTGTGTGCTGCACACCATATTGTAATCAAAGGAACATTTGAGTTAACCTTGTACTTGTTCCTAAAGAGCTCCCACAAACCTGCTCTACAATCAGTGTTCACTGTTGCTCCATCTGTTACTAAAGAGGTTGTCTGTTATTAAATAGTTGTCTAGACATTCCTTCTCCTACAGTTGTATCGATGGCGTTCTCTATTGCACCAAGTACCTTGACAAGTTGGTTCACTTATCCCAAGGAAATATTAAAATGATTCACTAGATTTTTTTATGACTTTTTCAAAAACATATCTCTTGTCTATTTGCATGCGGTCCACACATCCATCATATCTCAAAGAAAGCAATAAAATGCCATAGCTTATGATAAGATAAGTCGTCGGAATAAATTTTTTTTTCATTTTATAGTGCATGACATAAGCTTTAATTTGATAAATGTTTAAAAGACGCAATATTTCCAGAACATTTTCAAAGTTAAATTGAAAACGTTGAGTTTTATAAAAAAATTGCTATATTAAAATTCCCCATGTCAGCGGTTAAGTGTTAGATTTTTAAAAAAATGATATCAAATAAAAAAAATATATTTAAGGGCATAATATAAAAACAAATTATGTTGATTTGTTCATTTTTGAAAAAATTATAGTAGTTTTAAGAAAAAAAAAGTCAAAAATTACTGATTTATAAAATTGTAATTTTTTTAGAGATATACCCCATTTTCAGGCAATGAGGAAATTTTTTTTTCAATTTTCAAGGGTTATTTCTTCAACTACATACGATTTTTGAT
The DNA here is from genome assembly GCF_025091365.1 of Daktulosphaira vitifoliae. NCBI lineage: Eukaryota > Metazoa > Arthropoda > Insecta > Hemiptera > Phylloxeridae > Daktulosphaira > Daktulosphaira vitifoliae. The sequence goes on from NW_026099572.1 coordinate 83,885,470, forward strand.
CTTTTGACGAATCGTTGTGAAAAATCGGTTAAGTAAGAGCTGAGAAAAAGTAGTGAAAATATAAAAAAAAAAAATAATTAAACAATTAAAAAAAAACACATTATAGTAAAATTAATACTTTCTCAACTTTGCATTGAAGCTAAAAATAAAAATCAGTAATAATTTGAAAACCAATTTTTTTATATGTCAATACTAATTTTTTACTAGCTAGTAATAGTTAGTATGTTAAAATAAAAATAAAATTTGGGCACAAAATATAGCATGCTTTTTAAATACAGCAATCATTTGGACGTAGATGATAAGTCGTTGGGACAATTTTTATTTTATAGTACATAACATAATTTTTAATTTGACACACGTTTAAAAGACGCAGTATTTCCGGAACATTCTCAAAAGTCAATTTAAAAAAATTGAGTTTTGTAAAAAAGTTGCTATTATAAATCCCCTATTGTGTGCAGCTAAAGGATCAGTTTACCATAAAATTTATATCAAATAAAAAAGGAAATACGTAAGGTGTTTATATAAAAAAATTATTTTGGTTTGTTTGTTTTTCAAAATTAATTAATTACCAAAATTACATTGATGTCCTCATTTACGGGGAACCAGGGAAATTTTTTTAATCTTTGAGTTTAATATCTTCAATTAGATACGATTGGTGATTTTTTGACGTATCGTTGAGAAAAATCGGTCCACCGAGAGCTGAGAAAAGTAATGACTGACACAAAAAACCAGATTAAAAAAAAAATAAACACATCATGGTAAAATAAATACCTTCTTACCTTCGCATCGAAGCTAAAAGTAATTAATAACTGATAATTCGAGAACTATAGGATACTAAAATAATGCTTAGCATTATTTTTATTCTAAGAGAAATAGAGTGGCTAGATTTAAAATTATTATTTGGAAACTAGTGTTATTGAACCTTTTTAGCCACTCCTATAATGCCTACTTAAACATATTTTATGTGAAAAGAATTTAATTTTTATTAAATATTCAATATTCAGTACATTTTTTATTTTTTCTCTTTAATTTTATACCTTTGTTATGATAAAAATGGAGAGAATCAGAATTATTTTAATTTTAACGAACTTTAATTTGATTTATTTGAAATTTTAATGTTGGCAAAAATTTATTACATTCTTAACAAAAATAATAAATTAAGCAAATATTTTATATATAATGATGTTAAAAAAGTAATTATTCGTTGTCAATTATTTTTGGATTGTTATTATCTTTCGTGATATTATCATCAATTTCTGATAGTTTTTCTAAAACAAAAAAAATAATTAAAATTATCATTATGAAAAATATTTATGTTAAATTAGTTAGATAAAATAATAAAAAACTGATTTGCAGGCCTCCCTACATTACTTAATATATTTATAATAGAAATAGATCTTGTAAAAGTTCAAATATATCTAGAAAGTTCATTGAGGGATTATGTTAACGTAAATCTCATAATTATTCTGTACCTTTAAGTGATTTTTTTTTTATTAGATAATGTTATACTTAAGAAAATGACTAGTTCATAATAACTTTTAGACTAATATTTCAGAATTTTTTTACAAATGTAGGAGCAAGGCCGGATTTACCCAAAAACTTAAAAACTTGTATTTCCTAATGTATAATGTATAGTTATTTTAAAAGTATTTAAAAGTCAACGTAAAAAAATTATGTATTGAAATTTTGCAGTTTAAATAATTTAATCATAATTATTATGATGATAAAAAAATCAATTGTGTATAAATTATAAATATTGAATAATAATAAAAAATAATAATTATATTTTTATTCTGTTAATAAACGGTTAATTTAGTAAATACAGTTGTCAACTTATTAATGTAAACAACAAAAATTTGCACCGTTATAAAAAATAAGAATCATAAATTAATAATAGGTATGACGTTTCCTTGATTTGGTTGCTCGACACAATTTATACGATCGCCATCGCCGATTATTATTTTAGATAATGTATACCGTCGTGCCGTAACTACCCTCCCCAATCACATTATATATACATATATATATATATATTGTAGAATATATTCCGTGCTATTTTTATAACTTTACAATAACGAGCAACTAATTTACCAAAATAACTACATTAATTCTAGTAGATGGAAAATTAAATTCACAGAAAGGATTTATATCTAAAAAAAATCAAAAGTTTTGCCGGCCACAGCGCCTCTTCAAGTTGTGGCACCCCTGGGCTATTGCCTAGTTAGCCTAGTCCTAAATCCAGCCCTGTGTAGGAGGAGGAGTGAAGCAGAGAAATATTCAGTGACAAAAATTGTAACACCCACGCATCACCTCCAGCCATATGAATAAATTTTGGTACAAAAGTTTTTTTGATTAGTTAGTTTGATCATTCTCTAATAAGTAAGCTAGTAAACTACGTATGCTCCTATTTACAAAAATAAAGTTACTACCCATATGCCCTAAGGCATAATGGATGAACATAAAAAATACTTCATTATTCACAAATTGAGCTTAATATATAACTTAAAAAAACCAAAAAACTTCCTAAAACTATTTTTATTTTCAATTAATAAAGTTGTTTACGATAACAGAAATAATCTGTATATAAATATTATGAAATTATACCTTCATTGACACAATATTCAAAAAAATCCTTGTAAGATACACTGTCCTCAAGTCCTACCATCCAATTTTCAAAAGTTGATTTCATATTTGATTCGTTATCGTTGTTCAAATCACACACAGTTTCTATTATAGCTGGTTCTATAAATTTATTTAAAGTTATGTATTTATTGATAATTTTTAGCATAGACATAACTAAAAAAAATGTTCAAAATAACTTCTAAGCTGTTGGGTACTTTTATGTTAGCTTTGATTTTAAAATATTTTATTTAAAAATTTACATTTTAATTTGAAAATATATTTTTTCTATTCTAATCAATGAAAAAATAATGCAAGAACTTTACTAAATAAAATAAAGCAAGAGTGTAATTTAAAAAAAAAAAACAACGGTAGCACAGTGGGGTCGAGGCACAGTGTGGATGAGGCATAGATGGGACAAGTATAGATGATATCTGACAGTGATTAAAATCACTGTCGTAAGAAACGCTTCGATGCAAATCTGTAGATAGTGTTTCATTTAGAGAAATTGGTGGATTATTCCAAAAGCAACATTAACTCTTATTACTTTGATTATATCCTGATTAGTAGGTCTTTGATTTTAAAATATAATATATGAATAAATACTAAATATAATTATTAAATTTAGTATGAAATTGATGTTCAATAATTTAGTATTGCAATTTATACGGAGAAATTATAAAAATAATAAAGTAGCTGTATATTATTTTGAATACGGTAGCCATTTGCGCATAGAAGAAAGGTCGTCGGGACAAATCTTTTTTTTTTCATTTTATAGTACATGAAATAAGCTTTAATTTGGTATATGTTTAAAGGACGCAGTATTTCCGGAACATTTTCAAAAATTAAGTTGAAAAAGTTAGTTTTTGTAAGAAAGGTGCTATTTTAAATCCCCCCCCCTATGAGCAGGTTAAGTGTTAGATTTTCAAAAAAATGATATCAAATAAAAGGGAAATATCTAAGGTTTTAGTATAAAAAAGAGTTATGTTGATTCGTTTATTTTTGAAAAAGTTATGGAAGTTTTAAGAAAAAAAGTGAAAAAAATGACAAAATTTACCGATTTTTAAATTTGTAATTTTTTTGTATATTTCCCCTATTTGCGGGGAACGAGGGAAATTTTTTCAATTTTTAAGGGTAATGTCTTCAACTAGATACGATTTGTGATCTTTTGAAGTATTATTGAAAGAAATTGGTCCAGTGAGAGCTGAGAAAAAGTGGCAACAGGCATAAAAAAAAAAAAAACACATCATAGTAAAATTCGCATCGAAGCTAAAATAAATTTATTATTTATTAACATAAGAATATTTAAGTTCTGGCTCAACAGTATTCAGACATTCGTACTTAAATGACTATATTTCCAAAGCTATCAAAAGAAATCAGAATATGTGTTACACTTTTAGAATCGGTATCACTAGAGGAGTACCTCTAGTATATTTTTTGTAGGTAGGATAATATCAAATTTTATAGGTTATAAAAACTATAAAAATATATGATTCATATCTGGGTCAAGACTATTTATAAGAATGTAAACAATTTTATAAAGAAAACTCTATAGTATTATAAAATTTGAATTATCAGATTAATGACAGTAGTTTTGTCTTAATATTCTTAATGTATGAATTAGTAACATGTTACTATCTCTTAAAAACTATAAAAACATATTTTCTCTCTTAATTAACCCTTGCTTAAGAATCTGATTACTGTCATTATAAACAACTTTAAACCTTCCATACTTTAACAACAAAATAGAAGTTATAGATGAGAGAATATAATGTATTATAACACTTCGAAAATGATTTTGCATAAGTTTGTGTTGAATACATTAACTTTTTGTTAATCTTCTTCTTACTCGCCTTAATCCCAACTACTTGAGGTCGAACAACCTTATCCCAAACTTCCACTTGACACGATCTCCTACATCATCTACACTCACATCAGCTGTCCTCAAATCGCATTCAATAGCATTCCTCAATCTCTTTATTGGTCTTCCTCTAACTCTTGTTTCTTCAACATTCATTTCTATAACTGTTCTTACAGCTTCCGATTCTTCTCTCCTCATAACATGACCAAACCATCTAAGTCCATTTTCTCTCATCTTATTCACGATTGACACTACACGTATACTCCCTTTTATATGCCCACTATAAAACCTCTCTCGGTACTCTATCATACGCTTTCTTCAAATCTATAAATACCATACACAACTATTTCTTCTTTTCCCTAAACTTTTCTATAAGTTGCCTCAAATAAAATGCTGGCTTCATTGTTGACTTACCAGGCATAAATCCAAACTGGTTTTTAGATACCGATGTCTCATTTCTTATTATCTTATCTATTACCTTTTTCCAAATTTGCATACTGTGACTCATAAGCTTTATGCCTTTACAATTTTCACACTTCTATATGTCTCCCTTACCTTTAAATATCGGCACTACAGCACTATTCCATTCATTTGGTATTATCCCTTTTAATAAGATTTTATTTAAAAGATCCTTCAACCACCTTATACCAACACCATCTAATATTTTCCATACTTTTACTAGCAATTAATTTGGTCCTACTGCTTTATTCTTTTTCACTGATGTCACAGCCTCCCATACCTCTTTCTCACTAATTAAATTTACCAGTTCCTCATTCCACGAGATATCCTCTAATGTCTCTTTTGGGTACTCTTCATTTAATAATTTTCCAAAATACTCTCTCCACCTTTTTTCACATCATCATCACTCGAGAGTACTTTATTATCAACGCTTTTTATATACCTCATATAATGATAATCTTTAGACCTTTTCTCTCTTATCTTTGCAAGTCTATAGATTTCTTACTCGCCTTCCTTTGTTCCTAGCCTATCGTACAACTCAATATACCTCTTTAACTTGGCCTTACTTATTGTACACTTGTCTTTTATGCACAAGCGTTTATACTCCATCCAGTCTTATCTCCTTTTGCACTTATACTTTGAATTGCTTTTTCTTACTTTCTATAATTTTTTGAACGTCCTCGTCCCACCGCCAGGTTTCCTTGTTTCCTGGCATTCTACTCCTTCTCTCACCAACAATCTCCTTTACAGTATTCTTGACAACACTAGCAAATTTATTCCACACAATTTTGCAATTATTTACTCACTTTACTCTCTCTCTCTCTCTTTCACTTTTTGTTAATATGAAATTATTATTTTTTAATTCATTTTTATTGAATAGAGTCTAAATAATCTATGAAGTTATTATTAATAAGTCGATATTTTTGCTTCGATGCGAACTTGAGAATGTATTGGTTTTACTATGATGTGTTTTTTTTTGTGTCTGTTACCACTTTTTCTTAACTGTCACTGTACCGATTTGTTTCAACGATACTTCATAAGACCATAAATCGTATTTAGACGAAGACATTACCTTCATAAATTGAAAAAAATTTCCCTCAGTCTCCATAAATGGAGGAAACCTCAAAAAAATTTCAAATTTTAAAATCACTTATTTTTCAAAATTTTTACAATTTTTTTTACTCAAAACTGCCATAATTTTTTTTAAAATATCCAATTTATTATAATTTTTATTATTCATATCTTTACCTATCATTTGGTGTATTTTTTTTATAGATCTGACCCTTTACCTGCCCACAGTGGGGATGACAACATTTTTACAAAAAATTAACTTTTTCAACTTAACTTATGAAAGTGTTCTGAAAAGTCTGACACGTTTATATATACCTTAAATTAAAGCTAATGTAATATACTTTATTATATATGAATCGAAGCGTTTTTTATGATAGTGATTTTAATCATTGTCAAATATCATTATACTTGAGCCATCTATGCCACATCACCACTATGCCGCGACACAACTGTGATGGTTTTTTTTTTTTTGTAATCATTATAATCATTCAAGTTTTTTTTTGAATTCCTGAAAATCTTTATTCATAAACTAACATACAAGTACTTGCACAATATTGCAATACCTTGGTAAATTTTGCATTGCTTCAAACATAACTGCGTTATTAAACAAATGTGGAGTACTTCCACTGCACATGGTGGGATACATATTATATTAATATATGATAGCTTTTATACAATGCATTGTTTTGTGATTTTTTATTAAAGCAATGATAATTTTGTTTTTAAAAATATATTTACTTATAATTAATTGATAAAATATATGTTGAAAGAAAAATATTATTTAAAACAGTAGTGAGAATTTGCTTGCACTGAACAAATTGTTTTTTTTTAACCAACTAGATAACTGTATTTATTAAATATTTTTTGTACGATAAATCAAGTCCGTAGGTCAGCTAGTTGTGCAACCCACTAGATTGTAGTTTTGATTTATATCAGCTTACGCACGCTAGAGAAACGGTTGAGAGGAGTTGTAAGGTGGTTGCTGGTTATACATCTAGATATCACAGTTCCCCAGAAAGATTCAGAACACATAGCGAAAAATAATATTGGATGTCGTTTGAGAACCCAATCAATTGATCTAAATAAAATGCTAAAACATTTTATTAGTGATAACTTGTTGACGACCAGTTTTGTATTAATATTACTTTTTAAGTTAATTTAATGTTTAGTTATAGACAAGCAGGGTGCTTAACATAAAAGAATTACTATCTATGTGCTATGGTAAAAATAATGCATCCTTTAACATTAACATTTCGCACTATCACATTCGCAGGGTTGTTATGTGTTTAATACCCCTATGAATAGTCCTAACGTAATGTACTATATAATAAAGCTATTTTTATTCATAATAAACACCAAAAATTGTAAAATTTACATTGGACTCATGAAATATTTTAGATGGAATAAACAGTTGTTTTTTAAACACCCTACAGATATGTACAGCCACAATAATTTGTATAATATTAACATAAATAAGGTAACTTTGTGTCAACATTGTATGTACATGAATATGGAGAAATAATAAAGATTTAATCCTACTCAATATTTATAGTTATCCATATATGGATTGGCTATCAGTTCCACTCGTGATCTGTACAAATTACAGCCAGAATAATATATATAATATTAACTTAAATTAGGTAACTATGTGTCGGCATTGTATGTACTTGAATATGGAGAAATAATAAAGATTTAATCCTACTCAATATTTATAGTTATCCATATTCCATAGTTCCACTCGTTATCTGCAAAACACAAAAACCATAGGACGCACTTTAACCGTAAAATATACACGGAAAACACAAATATAACCATGTTGTTGACGCCTCAATTAACTTCACTGCACTAATTAACAAAATACGATATAGTGTCGTCAAAACTACAACACACCTGTTAATTTAATCTCTAATATACGATTAGAGTAAATTGATTCATTAATGTAAATGTTTAATGAAAAATTGTTTTTAAAGTTTATAAAAAAGTTAGTTACCTTCTACTGAAGAATCATGCGGCTTGACAATTTTTTTTGCTAAATTAAAAATTAAAAATTAATTGATACTTGATTAACTATAATAAGAAAAACTACAGTATCTTTTTTTATTTCTAAATAGATTTTTAGTAGAAGATACCGTGACATAAAAAAGTTATGTTTTACGGTACATTATAAATAGCTGATTCATTTTTCTTTTTTGTTAACTTAAAAAAAATTTTTTAGTTAATCAAGCTTAATTATTTTGTTTTTAAATAGTTAGATAAAATAGTTAAATTTTAAAATAGAAATTTAGTTACATTTTAATGAAGATTCCAATTTTTTTTTTTTTTCGTATTCTAAAACAAAAATTCATTATTATTAATGCTAAATTATTAAATTACATAATTAGGGAGAATTGATATGTTATATATAAAGTTTTACAGGAGGATTTTAAAACTACAAATATTACTTTCCAAATTAAACAAAAAAGTAATGATCTCAAATTAGCTATTAGTTTAATCATATTACTCAAAATTATGAGCAATGAATGAAGCTGAGAAGGTATTTATTTTACTTTTATGTGTTTTTTATGTCTGTCGCCACTTTCTTAGCAATAATTGGACTGATTTCTTTCAACAATATGTTAAAAGATCACAGATCGTATCGAGTTAAAAAATTGAAAAATATATCCCTCAAACTTTACAATTAATTTTTTTGGTCCTTTAAAGTTGATTTTTTTGAAATTTTATAGTTTAAAAATTTGAACATTTAAACACTATTTTAGCTTAACTTGTTAGTTTAGATTTGATATCATTAAATAGAAAATTTTAGGAGAATTAAAAAAATTGTATTTGAGCTATGATGCGAAGCTGAGAATGTATTGGTTTTAATAAGATGTGTTTATTTATTTATTTATTTTTTTTGTGTCTGTTACCACTTTTTCTCAGCTCTCACCGAACCTATTTCTTTCAATGATACGTCAAAAGATCACAAATCGTATCTAATCGAACACATTACCCTCAAAAATTGAAAAAATTTCCCTCGTTTCCCGTAAATGGGGGAAACCTCCAAAAAAATTACAAATTTAAAAATCGTTTATTTTTACATTTTTTAAATTTGTTTTACTTAAAACTGCCATAACTTTTTCAAAATTGAACAAATCAATATAATTTTATTTTATATAGATGTGTAATATCAATACCTTTCGTTTGGTATATTTTTTTTATAAATTTCACCCTAAACCTGCCCGGGTAGGATTTAAAATGACAACTTTTTCAGCTTGACTTTTGAAAATGTTCCGGAAAGTCCGGAAACTTTTATATATATCTTAAATTAAAGCTAATGTAATGTTTTATTATGAAAAAAAAAATTTCGGACTTTATTTTGTCTTCACGGTGAAAATGGCTACCAAATGCTATTATTGTGTGAAAATTCTCAATTTTTTTTTTAAATTTTATCTTTATAATGCTATAACTTATTGAAAAGTGTATAGATCAACATAATTTTTTTATGAGAAATAATATTTTTTAATAATACCTTTTTTATTCGACATACTTTATCTTAATCAGGTTAATAATAAGGAAGTATCAGCTCATGTAGCTTTTGGAATAATCCAACAATTTTTTAAAATTAAATACTATCTAAAGATTTGCATCGAAGCGTTTTTTTTGGATAGTGATTTTAATCAATGTCAGATATCTTTATACTTGATCCAACTATGCCACGTCACCACTGTGCCGCGACCCCCCTGTGCAGTGTTTTTTAGATTGATTTGTGATTAGGAAATTATAAAATTACTATTAATAGTAAATTTATGAGAAAAGCTCAAAATTTCGTTAAAATTACTATTTACTATTAGTCATTTCTAAGTAACTCTTGGTGTTCATGCTACAATTGAAATATTCAGAACTTAATTAGTTTAATAATTATTCTATAATCGTTTATACTGATATACTGTACATAATACATTCTACTTGTTACGTATTTTTAATATTTTAATTGTTAAGATTCACTTGAAAAACTTACCCATTTTAACACATACTGGACAAAAACCTATTTTAATTATTTTACTGTTAACTCTACAATCGTGACAATGTGGAGTTCTACATTTATAACAAAGGGTCAATGCTAAATTTTTGTTACACCTCGCACATATAATATCCTCTGAAATAGAAAAAAACTAATAAATAAAAATCAGTGCGTGTTACGAGTACGCGCGGATGAAGTGTAACTTCTTTTGTTATGAAGATATTACGTAAAAATTACATTAATTGTGGTTTTAAAAATTTTTTTAACACAATCAATATTATTTGAAATTAATTTATTTAACACATTTTAAATAAAATTACTTTAATTTTCGAAAAAACACTGCTAAATTATAATATAAAATATACTTTACAGCCGACTATGGCCGACCGGGACGCTCAATAATTTGTTTTTTTTTTGTACCATCAAAAAAAAGGTTCACTTTAATAACCATTAAAAAATATTTAATTCAGCTTTTGAAACTCGATTTACGTATAAATTGAAATGAAATAAATATTTATTATCATTGTTATATATTATTATCATTAAAATAACATTATACTATTATTAGAAACATTTAATCATTTTTTCGTTAACTATTTATTAATTTATTGGTTTTCAGTGTGTATTAAAAGAGCGACCAATTAATTTCTTTGGCACATAAAAAAAAGTCTAGGATGATTACAGATTCTGGAGGACGAACTAGTCATAGAGATATAATCTATAAAGGATGACTTTTATATCATATAGAATAAATATAATATTAACATTTTTTTTTGTTTTCTTTAGTTACACATTATTCTTGGATTATTAACTATGAGATACTTTTTAATTTCATCCCTTATGCCTTGTAAGGGTGTTAAATTTATTTTTTGTAATGGAAAGACATATTTTGAATTTAATAAAATGTTGCTTGAAGTGTTTAAGGATGTATCCAAATTTTACATTTGAGTTCTGACGTTTCGGACTTATTGCAGAGTCCATCTTCTAGTGATGGTTGCTAGTCAGTGGCTGCAACTATACTGATACTGTTATCATGGATACATCCTTAAGCATTTCAAGCAACAAGACAATACATGAAAGCTGTAATACATTTAATAAAATGTTTCAATTTTATATTAAATGACATTTGAATTTTTAATAAAATTTTATTATTTTATAAGATATAAATATTTAAAATTTAAAATGTTTGAGTTAATATACATGTATAATACATAAGAGATTATTACAGGTAGCTAATTGTTTTTTTATGACATCACTGTCACAGACACGGAGTGTTTATTGTCAATCAGATTTGATATCATTAAATAGAAAATTTTAGGAGAATTTAAAAAATTGTAATTTTTAGATTGATTAGGAAATTATATAATTACTATTAACAATAAATTTATAAGAAAAACTCAAAATTTCGTTAAAAGCACTATTTTTTTTTAATTTTATTGTAATAAATAATTTAAATAGAAGTGTTGGTAATCATTAGTCTTAGTAACTCTTGGCATATAAAAAGATGCTATAATTGAAATATTTACGAGTTACGAGGGAAAGTAAAGATACAAGCCCCCCACGGCCACAGTGAATTTTTTTTTTTTGAGCATTGGTACTACTGCAATTTTCAGTGATATGTTGCGAACAAGCTTAGACCAGAACGGTTTTAGTACGTTACATTCTTTGTCCGTGAGAGGTTTTCACGTGTGATCCGTTTTCTCGCTCAAGAAGGAGTCATTCCCACTGAAATTCATCGTCGACTTGTCAAGGCATATGAACCAAATGTTATGAATTGCCAAATCGTCACCAAAAGGGTACGAGAATTTCGAGAAGGAAGAAAGAGTGTGCACGATGAGGAAAGAAGCGGCCGGCTGTCTTTGATGACCGACAATTTCATCCAAAATGTCGAAGAATTCATCCGTGAAGATCGTCGTTTGACTCTCGACGAACTTCTAGAGAAGTGTCCACGTGTTTCTCGATCTGAATGAAGTAATCTCGAATCGATTTTATTACATGAAACTGAGTGCTCGTTGGGTCCCAAAAATGCTCACAGAAGAACACAAACAGAAGAGGATTGAGGCAAGAAAAATGTTTTTGGAACGTCATGACGAACAAGGAGAGGAATTCTTAGACAATATAGTGACAGGGGATGAAACTTGGATTTTCTACACGACGCCAGAAACTAAGAGACAATCGATGCAGTGGCGCCATACACATTCTCCCAGCGCCAAAAAATTCCAAACAACTCCCTCATTTCAGAAAGTCATGGCATCCGTTTTTTGGGACAGGAAGGGGGTATCCTAGTCAATTACATGATCCGTGGCACTACCATTATTGCACAAGCATATTGTGAAACCCTTAAAAAATTAAGAAGTGCCATAAAGAACAAAAGACGGGAATGCTGGCAAAAGAAGTATCTTCTTCACGATAACGTTCGCCCCCATACTGCTTGAACAACGCAAGAATTACTGCAGAAATTTGGTTGGGACATTTTGTTCCATTCACCTCACAGTCCTGACTTGGTCCCCAGTGATTACCATCTCTTCACCAAGTTGAAGGAAGCTTTAGGAGAGAAAAGATTCGACGATGATGAGGACTTCAAACAATACACGACCACATGGATACAGGAAGTGGCGCGAACGGAATACAGCGCCGGCATGCAAAAACTCATCCCAAGTTATCATAAGGGTTTGGAACTTAATGGCGAATAAGTCGAAAAATAATTGGATATAAACCTTTAATGCTATGTAATTTTTTTAAAATAAAATGGTTTTGTGTATTTTTGGTAAGCCTTGTATCTTCACTTTCTGGACGTCCCACGTGTATCCTACAGTTCCTATTTTTAATTATGATTTCGTTCGCTGTTGTGTTTTGAATTTTATTTTAACCTATATTTTTTTATATGTTAATACTCGTTTTTAAATAATTATTAATAATATCAAAAATTAGTGGTAACGAAAAAAATTATTTGCAGCTTTGAAATCAGCGCGAAAAATGGGTTTAGAAAATTATATTTTTGACTCTGATTAAAATTCCTTGTAGATATTTTATACATAACTAATAACAAAGTATCTTCTGAAAAGTTTTGTATCAAGCTCTTCAATTTTTATACACGTTTTCCATAAAAGTGACAACTACTTTATATTTTTCTATTAATTTTTCTGTAATAATTACAATACTAAATTATAAAATATCAATTTCATATTGTGTTGTATTGCTATAATAAATATTTATTCATATATTATACTTATAAATCAAAGATCTGTTAATTAGGAATAATGAAGGAAACATGAGTTAATTTTGCTTTTGGAATAATCCTTCAATTTCTTAAAATTCAACACTATCTACAGATTTCTTATGATAGTGATTTTAATCACTGTCAGATATGATCTATACTTGTCCCAACTATGCCACGTCGACAATGTGCTGCGAACCCACTGTGCTATCATTTTTTATATTTTTTACGGTAAAATAATAGCATAAAATTTAAATTTTGTTTACAGAAATAAAAATAATCATTTTATGGTTTTTTTTTCAAGTTTTAAACATAATTTACAATTTCATTGAATTTCATGTAAATTTAACCCATTTATTTTTTACAGTAAAAATACATCTTTAAATATCATAATTAAAATAATTATAACACTGTTTATAATAGATTTATTAAACATATACATGAATATATATATAATGTTCAGTTAGTAAAGAAACTGGTCAATTGTTACAAACAATGAGAACGATAATAACCCGTTTCTTTATTTACTGAACACACTAAATATTAAAATATGTTTTAACATGTTTTGATAAAACATAAATATATAAGAAAAGTAAAAATAACAAAGAACATATTAGTAAATTTATTTTAAATATTAACCTACCTTTATCTTTTAATTTTTTAGGTACAGTTTTGTTTTCATTTATGAGTGCATTCATAACACTCACTAGTGTAAGCAATGTGAAACAAAAATAATTTAATTTCACAAAATGTAGACCCATATTCAATCACAATTTGAAATTGAATTAACTTAAATAATTAAATTGCATCTTTACAATTGGGCCTTTTAAGCAAAAATTAACACTCATTCTAATTTTATTGAATAAACATATTTTTCTAAATGTTATTTCTTTATGTAGATTAAATAATTGTCATATCGTAATAAATTAAGTTATAATAATAACTATTCAGGCGTGATCTATTATTACTAAAAGATATTAAATACTTTTTAAATAAGACTTTAGTACGAAAATTGATATATATTTATTTTACATAAAATAGGAACAAATTTGGCAACAAATTAGTACGTAAATCATAATAAATAAATCCACAAAAATTACGATCATTAGTGTACAAGTAAACGTTATAAACAAAAACATTATTAAAAAAGTTAATAATTTATCTCAAATGGGATTCACCAAATATACATATAACATATTACATATTAAATATAATGACTAATAAATTTAAATAAATTATAAACCGGCTCCAAACTGTTGCCTTCAAGAGGTAATGGACATAATAACCTTATAGCAGGTGGAAACTCGCCGGGTTGGTTCGGATTTTTGCTGACTTTGCCACGTTGCTATCGTCACAGTATAATTCCATCACAAGCCCAACTTGCTATTATAGTGCTGGTAAATTTGTCTCTTTTACCAAATAGTTCCAATTTGTAACTTAGGCCCTTTCGTGTTAGCCAATTTGGTTCTCTCATATATATATATGCCGTTAGGGGAACAATCAACTGGGGTATCTTTTCAGAGGGATCTAATTATTTTGATAAATTAATTATTTTTGATCTTACCTACTATGAAATATCGATAAAAAATCTTAAAAAAAAAAAAAATACTTCTTTTTCATAAACAGCAATTATAGATATTGTCTCATATATTTTAAGGGAATAAAAAAAAACATTAGTCTCTAGATAGGCCAGTCAACAAAGGAAAAATGGCGGAAAAAATTCCCAACCAATTTTTTTATTTTTTTAAGTTGAATTAAAATATGTATAATGACATACTAATAGTCCTCATCGATTGGACTTTAGCTTTTTTTTTTAGAGCCTCGCAAAAGTTAAAAAATATGAACTTTTTTAATTTTCTCAAAAAATATTTAACTTACAAAAAAAAGTTTCGTACAAAAGTTGTTTAAAAGACAACTATAAACAAAAAAGATATCTTATATTTTTCCATTTAAACAAATATTTTTCGAGTTACATTACATTTAATATGAGTACTAAAATTTATTTTCGATTTTTTTCCATTTTATGATTACTTTATCATATTATTCATACATCAGACATAATGATAAGAGTACTAAAATTTTCAATTTTTTTTATATTTGTTATTCATTGTCCTTCTCCAAAT
This sequence comes from Daktulosphaira vitifoliae, assembly GCF_025091365.1. Taxonomy (NCBI): domain Eukaryota; kingdom Metazoa; phylum Arthropoda; class Insecta; order Hemiptera; family Phylloxeridae; genus Daktulosphaira; species Daktulosphaira vitifoliae. The sequence continues at coordinate 83,900,820 of NW_026099572.1, forward strand.
TTTGATCGAATAAATCTTCAACAAAAGTACAGTCTTCTTCATCTTCAATCTCTATTCCTACTGAATTTTTACACCATTGACCTTTGCAATATTCACATATAATAGAACATATAAGTCCAGTTTTTCGGCAGCCACAATTTTCACCACAACTTTTGGCACAACTGCATGATATGCTTTTAGTATTTGGTCGGTCAATGTTGTAACTGGGGACAAAATATTATTTTGAAAAAACCATCCCTACTTTTCAGGATTTTTTTTGCGACCCAGCCATAACTGCACTTGTAAATAAACTCAGTAAGAGTGTTGTCTTGCTATATCTTCTGTCGAAGGGAGTAAAGCAAGATTTGTTTTATTTTTCGTTGCAAATTTTGTGAATAAATTAAAACGATGTTTATTCGAAGATTTTTCATTTTCAGATGCTCTATATAAATATAACAAGCACTGAATACCATTTTGAGCTATTTCATCATGAGATGAATTAGGTCTATTAAAAATTGAAATAATTGAATTTATGTCCTCTCGTTTTTCTAAAATTTGAACACATTTTTTTTTCCTTTTTGAAATAAGGCTGATGTTGTTTCACATCCACTTATTTCATGATAAAATAGTATTTTATTGTTCAATGAAGGATTATTTTTTTGTATAAATTCAGTACTAAACATTTTTTTTTCTTCATTGCCGAAGCTTAATTTAAAAAAAATATATTATTTTCACTAGGAGTTAAAACGATGAGGAGTACTAATAACTCAACATCTTCACCAACCACGATAACTTTAGGATGATAACTAGTCACATTAATTGCAGTGTTAACAATTAATATGTCAGCATCATCATTTGCTATTTTAACAACAAATTAATTGCATACTAATTTAGTTTTAAGCATTTCAATAAATCGAATTTTATTATTATCATTTGATAAAAAGTTATCCTTTAAAACATAAACAACCATATGGCTTTCAAAAAATACATCAGCACATTTTTTATTTAACCTTCGACGTTGTCGCTTTGAACTTTTTATACTTCTTACATTATTCTGATAACTATCAAACACAACAATTACATCAGCACCAAAGTTTTTTTTTTAATAAGTAACATAAGATTCACAAATTAATTCAATTGTTTGATACATTTGCCAAATAACTTTATGGAGGAAAAATTCTCCATCAATTACATACTTTCTATATATAAACTTTCTAAAGGTATGTACTGTAAAATATCATATAAGGCAGATTTTTTTGTTTTTCTAAGACCGTTTTCATCAAATAATGCCAAAGGGAAAGGTGCGAGTTCAAATTGAAGATATGACAAAAGGTCTTCATCACTTTTTTTTTTAAATAGCGATTCGTTGAAATAGTAGCAATACCAGAAGTTATTGAAGCTAGAGTTATAACTTTATTTGAACTTTTAAGTTTTATATCATGAAATATATTACCCACCATTGAGTTAACTAAAACAAGACCAATTTCATACGCTTTATGGCAATTTACTTTATCATTACCAGAAATTCCGGTGGCAATTGACATAATTGTTGCTCTTCGCTTGTACTGGAAGAAAGATTTACAAAATTTTCAATGTTAGCACATATATTATTTAAAAGAGGCATACTCAAAATCCATTTATTTATTACGCAATTCTTCATACCTCTACCATGTGTTAGACTACAAGCTGTTTTCATTGTCCGCATAAGAGTTTGTTCAATCGTCATATCTGTCTATATACCAGACCAAGTTTTATCTACGCGACGAATAGTAAAGTAACTTTTATTTACAAACTTTGAATATTCTGCAGTATTCATTTTATTCTCTAATGTAAGCATATCTTGTAAATACATATAAGTAGCCTTAGCGTATGGAGTATGACAGCATTCATGAAAATAAGGAAGCATGTCTCTACAACAAGTTAAATGTAGAAACCAGTCACCTAATTTTTCGGCTTGAATAAACTTTTTCATTAATGTAACCATTTCAAAATATTTTATCCATAACGCAGCTGTTGGACTTAGATTTTTAATTAAACTAACTTCGGTTATAAATTTATTAGTTATAGAAATAAAAGTTATATCTTCATTTATTTTTTCCATACTTGTGGGATCCACAAAGTAATTATTAAAGTACTCTTGAACTTTAACTCACTCATCTTCAGTTAGATCAATTCTTTCAAAAATAAGTTTTGACAAAGCTAAATGCGTTAATGAATGCGCTCGGATAGATGTCAGATAGTAGTTTTTCTACAGAATTTGGTGTATATATAGTGTTTAACATTTCCTGAAGTCCACTATTTGACATTATATACCCAATACAGCCCATAAAAGTCATCAGTAAATGAAAGCCCCCGCATTGAACAATGACGTTTGAAAGTTCTTTACGTTAAGTATGAATTATATCTCTTGCTTTAATATACAATGGCAAATCAAAAGTAACAAATGTAGTTTTTTGATTGATTTAATTTGATTTTTTTACTGCAAAATGGAGTACTGTTGAAATTGCATCATAACTATGAGCTGGTAAATTTACAAATAGTAAAAAAGTTATTTGTGAGAGTGAATAGTCTATAGGCGAAATTTGACTTACATTTTCCATATAGCCATTCCAACTACTCAAATTTTTAATTTTTATATATTTTCCACAGGCCCAGAAAACATCAATAGGTTGTAGGTATTTTGTAGTTTTTAAAAATGTAACCAATTAGTTGAGATCTCGAATTTCAACATTTTTTAATCCACTTTCAACTTGTTTTTCATAATAAAAAATAGGTACTTGACCATACTTGCTTATTTCATTTGAAGATGGAAGTTTTTGTAACTAGGAGTATAGGTTCATTAGGAATAACTGATGTTGCTGGTGTAGAACAGCATATACCACCCATTATATGAATAGTATTTAAACCATCAATAGTACATGAGTTAAAATCAGCATTGTCAAATACGAATTGGCTGAAAGAGTTTTCAAAAATATTAGTTTGTGGATAAACTAAACAAGACGATTCAAATTTAATAATATCGTGGTAAGTTGAGGTTTGGTTTCGAAAAATATTTGTTTAAATGAAAAAATATAAGATACCTTTTTTGTTTAAAGTTGTCTTTTAAACAACTTTTGTACAAAACTTTTTTTTGTAAGTTAAATATTTTTTGAGAAAATTAAAAAAGCTCATATTTTTTAACTTTTGCGAGGCTCTAAAAAAAAAAGCTAAAGTCCAATCGATGAGGACTTTTAGTATGTCATTATGTATATCTTAATTCAACTTTTAAAAAAAAAAATTTCGTTGGGAATTTTTTCCGCCATTCGCCAAAATTACTTTTCCGTTGACTGGCCTAAGAAGTCAAACTCCAAATACGTAACTTATTTAATTATAAAAATTGTTTCTAATTATTAGTTAACGTTATTGCAGGGATAATTTTTTTTTTATTAGCTTCGATGCGAAGCTGAGAAGGTATTGGTTTTACTAAGATGTGTTTTTTTTTTTTTTTT
>NW_026099572.1:83904329-83938882 GCF_025091365.1 Daktulosphaira vitifoliae
TTTTTTTTTTTTTTTTTTGTGTCTGTTACCACTTTTTCTCAGCTCTCACCGAACCAATTTCTTTCAATGATACGTCAAAAGATCACAAATTGTATCTAGTCGAAGACATTACCCTCAAAAATTGAAAAAAATTCCCTCGTTCCCCGTAAATGGGGGAAACCTCCAAAAAAATTACAAATTTAAAAATCGTTAATTTTCGAAATTTTTTCTAGTTTTTTTACTTAAAAGTACCATAACTTTTTCAAAAATGAACATATCAATATAATTCTTTTTTATATAGATGTGTAATATCAATACCTTTCGTTTGGTATATTTTTTTCATAAATTTAACCCTTAACCTGCTCACAAGGGAGGATTTAAAATGACAACTTTTTCAAAAAAAATTAACTTTTTCAACTTAACTTTTGAAAATGTTCCGGAAAGTCTGACACTTTTATATATATCTTAAATTAAAGCTAATGTAATGTACTTTATTATGCAAAAAAAAAATTTCGGACTTTATTTTATCTTCATGGTGAAAATGGCTACCGAATGCTTTTTCTGTGTGAAAATTTTCGATTTTGTATTTTACATTTTTAACTTTATTATGCTATAACTTTATGAAAAATGTATGGATCAGTACAATTTTTCATGAGGAGTAGTATTTATATACATCTTTCATTTGACATACTGTTTTTTTAAATCCGACCATTTCCCTATATAGAGGGGTTCAAATCTAAAAAATGCATGTAAAAAATAGAACTTTTTCAACTTAAATTTTGAAAGTGTTTTGGAAGGTCTGACACTTTTATATATATCTTAAATTAAAGCTAATGTAATATACTTTATTATGTTAAAAAAAAATTTCGGACTTTATTTTATCTTCATGGTAAAAACAGACATCAAAGTTTATAAAAAAAATACGATTTTTGTAAAAAAATTCTTTTTTATATTTTTAACTTTATAATGCTATAACTTTTTGAAAGATGTATGGATCAATATAATTTTTTTTTTATAGATGCATGATGTCTTTACCTATCATTTGGTATATATTATTTTTATATCTGACCCTTTACCTGCCCACTGGAGGGGATTTAAAATGACCACTTTTTCACAAAAAATTTACTTTTTTAACTTAAATTTTGAAAGTGTTTCGGAAAGTCTGACACTTTTATATATATCTTAAATTTAAGCTAATGTAATTTACTTTATTATGCGAAAAAAAAATTTCGGACTTTATTTTATCTTCACGGTGAAAATGGCTACCGAATGCTATTATTGTGTGAAAATTCTCGATTTTATTTTTTACATTTTTAACTTTATAATGCTATGACATATTGAAAAGTGTATGGATCAACATTATTTTTTTATGAGAAATAATATTTTTTAATAATCCCTTTTTCATTCTACATACTTTATCTTAATTAGGATATTAATAATGAACTAGCAGATCATGTAGCTTTTGGAATAGTCCACCAATTTTTTAAAATTAAACAGTATCTAAAGATTTGCATCGAAGCGTTTTTTTTTTTATAGTGATTTTAATCACTGTCAGATATCATTAAACTTGATCCAACTATACCATGGCATCACTGTGCCGTGACCCATCTGTGTTGGGTTTTTTTTATATTTGAATAATACATGGTGATAACTCTTTTAAAATCATTCATATTTAGTTTTAAATGATATTCCAATTTTATTTATGATGAATTGTTAATCAACTATAATATATATATATATATATATATCTAAAGGGTATTATTGTATAATTGTATTTTACATTAATATATCGTATAAATAAAAATTTTAATAACGAATTTAACAATTTTACATAATATAAATTAAATCTTAGGTTTTTTGGAACAGGAGAAGAAAGAGGTTTTGCAATAATTTGGCATAAACTATAAAATATTATTTGACAATCATCATTTGTACTATAATTATGTACATTTTTTACAGCTTAAAATCAGACTTTTTTTACTTTTTAATGTCAATAATTAAATTATATTAAAATTATTTTCATAAAAACAATGTGCTTACGTCACTTTTGTATACGGCTGTTCAAATATTCTGATTAAATAAAATAACTGAATATGAACTCCTATATAGTAGTAAATTTGAACATTCTAAATATAAAAAATACACCTTATTAGATACAATAATACGATAAACCAGGGGCGCACGACTGATTCATTTACGTCCGCTCGTAGGTATAAATATTCATTGTAAGGGTCAAACCTTTTTAAATGATGAGCAAAGCAATTCTTTACAGACAAAAAAAACTTTATTCAAGTACATAAAAACTTTAAAAAAAATCCAGTCCAGTAATGTCACAACACCGTAAAGTTTGGACATCTATAGATGATTTCTAACAGTGATTAAAATCACTGTCATAAAGTTTACTTAATGCAATTATTTAGATAGCGTTGAACTATGAATTTTAAACATATTAATTTACATCCATTTATATATATTTATTAGGGTGAAGTGGGGTAAATGGAAATTGAGGGAAAAGGAAAAAATTATTATTTAAAATAAATTATTGATTATAGAATTCGGTATCATTGTAACCACGGTACACATAAGGTATAATAGTGTGCAATGATAAAATCATGGAAAATTTGAGGATATGTACAAATTGTTATGACTCGAAAAAGTGTTTATGATTATTTTCGATTATATTTTCTGCTCTTAGGCTTTTGAGAAGGGCATCTTCATCAAAAATATAAGTAGAACAGTACAGTTTGAACTAAATTGTCATTTCATATTTACTTATTTACTATACGGCCCTAAAACCAGTTTAATATCACTTTTTCTTTTTCTATTATATTTTTTTTTGTAAAATACAAAATAAAAATCAATATCATAAAAATCAAAATATCACACTACTACAATCATAAAAAAAATAATAATATACAAAAATAGTCAATCTTTGTTGTTAAATTAAACAGTCTTTTGTATGTACAGTTAAATTTAGTTGGGTATCAAATATTAATTAAAAATATAGTTTGAAATTTGTTTTAAACTTTATTTGGGCAACGTTTTTGTATTCTATAATATTTACGCTGTAACCTTTATTTTGTTGATAATGTTAGATTATGAACACGTGTAGTTAATTTATTAAGTCATCTGTGGAATATCATAGAGATAGTTACTCATTTTTATTATTTAATAACGTTTAATATTATCACATAACACGTCTTTAATCGTAAATACTATGCTCGCTATATATATATATATTAAGTCATAGATAATGATAGTTTTCTTGATAATATAATTGTGGTTTAACTAAATAGATAATTTACATGTTAGGACAATTTTGTTTTTCATAGAGTAGTTATTCGATTAATGCATAAAAACTAAGAACATAAAAACTGTTTAAAGGCACGATAGTTTAAATAGTTGATTTTAATAATACTTTAGTATAACACGCTATTATTCACATTTAAGTATAAATAATCGTGGCATAATTATTCTAGATATAGTATGTGATAAATAATTTTAAATACGAGTTGGTCAGTTATAAAATATTTTAATGTATTATTTTCCCCAAAAATTTTTTTGTAAATAGTGTAGTCCAGCAGAGCTGTAACCAGGATTTTTAAATGGGAGTCATAGTTAGAAAATTTTCTTACCTAACTATATAATACTTTTATCAATAACTCAATTTTGGAGTTAAATATTGCGTCTAATCAAGAGACCGTAGTTTTTAACATCCGTTTCAAAAGGCTACGCTTTTGAAGTTCAGTATTTTAATAATTCACCAAGAATTATTAATACTAATTCTTAGTGCATCGAAAATGTTCGAAGTGTGTATTTATTTCGAAAGAGTAAGCAAATTTGTATGACTTTATTTGTTTTGCGCCTCGGCATCATAAAATATAATGCTAACATTGGTTAGAGTGGGTAAAAAATACCAGTAACTTCCCAGATAAAAAAAATAATTTTACTAAAATTACATCACTGACAATATTAAAAATTAGTATATTGCCGTCGCAAAATGATCCCAAATATGATTTTATCTAACCACAAGTAGAAAATTTTGATATCTAAAGATATTGATTGACTATTACTTAGTGACAACGAATTTAATAATTTTGGTAATAATTGTGATTTAGGACAAACAAGTGTTGATTATAGTAAAAATGATGATTTTAATAAACCACATTTGAACTTTGTATAATTAATAATTGTATTTCTCTGCTAAAACTAAATTATAAACGGTTTAATCTCAAAAATATATATCTTAAGATATTCTGGGATTAATTTTATTTAATTTATCTTCATTTTTAACACGCTTATATTAGTTTCACTTGTATGTTGTAAGTTTGTAATTCCACGCGGCACGTGTTATTATGTCGCGTATCCCGTCGACTATGACCTTGAGACTAGACTGTCGTAACGCATTCACCCCACCCCGCTCACCATTGGCCGACAACAATATTTTCCTGTATAATTTTTTTTATTTTTGGTTTTTGTACCCGTATACGCGTGTGTGTCATCAGTTATATACATATATAACAATTTTTTATTGTGATTGACACAGCCTCGCGTCGTTTCGTTATACACGATGCCCCACGACTCGTTCCACCTTTATCAGTCGTCGCCCTATTTTATGAGTATTTGACTGACCAACATCGCGCGTTATACGCCACGGTGCAAAGTCCAGCAAGTGCCGCACGATGTCCCGCCGCTAATGATACCGTAGTCTTCTTCCCGTTTTCAAAGTGACAACCTCAACAAACCGATCCGCACTCGCGCACCGTCGTCATCTACGCTGCTAATCTTTTGACGCCCGAGGATCACGCCGAATATCGCGTCGTCGACGTCACCGAAAGTGCCGCAATATTATGCGATGATCATATATTCCTACCGCCACCGCTATTATTAATATATATATTCATATGTTAATATTCATTTATATATTCCTACAGCCGACGCCGCTGCCGCCGTATATGCCTCGTGTATAATGTTCCCCCCGCCACTCCCGCCCATAATAACACGCGCCGCATGGAGTTACAAACTTACAAACGACAAACAACATACATGTGAAACTAATATAAGCGTGTTAAAAATATATCAAAAATCCTAGGGGGTTTTGACAAATTTGATTTTTTTTATTTAAAGCATATGTATGTACTCTTTCAAATATTTCATAAATTATTTGCCACATCTTACCCAAAATTGAAATGATAATAATTTTTATGAAAAAAGTAACAATGAGAAAATTGTTTATTTGAAATCTTTAAAAATTATATTTTTATTTTACAATTATATTCCTGATGAATTACAAAATATTTTAATTACTCGCATAAAAAATAGATTAAGTGTTTTACAGTTTTATTTTAAAATTAATTTTATTATTACTATCTAATGATTAGTAGTGTTTCTGTAAAATATTCGCTCATTTATGAGAGTTTACTTTATGTATAATTATATTTGTTGTAAATATATATATACATATATATAGTGAGTTAAATAAATATTCGAACAGGGCCTATAAAAAATTATTTTCCCCTCGAATTGCCAATAATGATTTTTATTACTTTTCAGTTTTTATTAGAGTCGTTTATTATAATAATTTATAACTATAGGAATACGATATGAGTGAGAAAAAAAGATCAAGCAATGATAATTTACTTGTTTATTTCTAAAAGCAGACTAAACAGGTGGAAGTAAATCTCTTTTTTTTATCTTAGATATACAGTTTAGGCATATACATACCTACCTACCATATATTATAATATTGATAAAATTATAAGATTATAATGTAGAATTTGAAATTTTTTTAGAAATTTAAGCTGAGTACTAACAGTGAAAATGTTGTTGAAATTATTACAAACAAGGCAAATTTAGCATGCCAAGGTCAGAGAGGCCTTGGACGGCACGGACGTCCGCGTGCATCGCCCAATGATGTCCGTGGCGTTCATGCTGTTAGACGTGGAGGAGTGGATAGTGGAAGAGGACGTCGTATGGGCGTTGACCACTATCCTCTCCAAAGATGGAGTGACGACACCCGTCGGTTCGGTGTCAGTCCGACTACATGGGAGCGGCAAGGGCCGCTTCGCGTGGTGCGAGGTTCCCATCAGGGCCTCGCAGCCACTGGTCGGACTGACACGACTCAGGGTGGGTTGGAGCACGTGCCGGATCCGGGTCCCAAAGGACAAGAGTCCGCGCTGCTACAGGTGCCTCGAAAGGAGTCACGTGCAAACGGCCTGTAGCAGACCGGCGCGTGCTTCACGTGCAAAGGGGAGGGCCACCGGTCAAGGGACTGTCCCAAGAAGGTGGGAGGGCCGGAGAAGCCTTCATAAAGCATCTCCTGTCCTTCTCACTCCGTTTGTGTGATTTGTGTTTTGTGAATTATTTAAGACAACCCTCGCGAAGTCCTGCTCCCACCTCCACGTGGTGCAACCCGGGCAACGGATCCGGCCTTTTGGGATCCGGCTAACGGGGGAGGCCACACCACGTTGTGAAACAATGAATCAAAAAATGAATCACCACTTCAATAGTCGGACCCGAAGGCCCTACCCTTGTAACCCGCCTCTCGATGCGCTTCGCAATCTTTCTATGATAGAGGGTTTTGCTGACGTATTTAGGGGGGTGGTGGTCGTCGTCAAGTCCGTACCAATCTCCGTGCAATCCGTTGCCAATACCCTCCCGGCTATTTCACCGGTGGGAGTGGCTTGGTCACCACCACTCCCTGCAGTCGCAGTACCAACCCCGTGGTTGGCTGCAGGAGCCTGCCTCCACACTCCTGCAATTGGCGTGTATTCGTTTGATAACGACACCTAGTGGGTACACCCTCCCCCCCACCAACCGCCGGCACTGGGGCATCCGAATCCCCTGATGCAGTAACCTTTACTCCTTTTGTGCCATTGTCATTTGGTAAATGATTTTGTGAGGGGGTTGCCCTTATAGCAAGTCCCTCCAGCCAATGAGCGGCTAATTTCACTAGTTGCGTTGCCATAATTCTCCGTTCTCATCCAAACGCTATCGCTTATTCGTCATACATATAAGCTTATTTCACGGCTATCCTGTATATCTACAGGGTTAACAAGCGTTTGGGCGGCTCGCTATCCGCGACCGCTTATTCGTCAGCTCAAATTAATGGACTGCTTATTTCGCAGCTAACCTGCATATCTGCAGGCCGTCCCTCTATCCGCAACCTGAGGACGCGCCCGATTCTCCGAGCTAGGGAAACTGCGCTCGTGCCGACGTTTCGTAGCCCCGTAGAGCCCTATCACACCGACACTGTAGCGCAGCGAAACGGTTGGGTTTGACTCGCGTAAAACGTCAGTTAGTGTCCATCATTAAACCATTGGATAAAATTGCGTCACAATAAGAACAACAACAATTACAGCTAACTATCAAGAGTTTAAACGATGATAAATACACTGTGGAACACGATGATGGATGTTTCCATCAGTACATGTATCAGTGGTGATGAACCCCAAAAAATTTATTGATATCAGCCCGGTCAACTAGCAATACTAGAGTTTCACCGGAAATCATTTCTATATTGGAAGAGCTGCAGCAAGCCGGTTACATTGAACAGATACCAACGGCATTATGAATAAGAACATTACTAACGAACTCCTCCTGCAGGCGCATAGGACGTATACCTGTGCCCAGATAAATATCAAGGGTCTCGATGATATATGACACGCTGACCTCGTGTAAATGCGCGCATACCCCGATCGACAACATCGGTATACTTTAACGTGCATTAACGAATTTTCAAAATACTCGTGGGCCGTCTTGTTGAAAAATAAAACAGCTAAAGAAGTTACCGCAGCTATGAATGGAATACTGAAACAAGGTCATCATACTAAGCTTTTAAAAATGGACAATGGTAAACAATTTCAAAAACTAATGTCACAATACACTAATCACTACTCTACTTATTCCACGATAAAAGCGTATCTAGTGGAACGTTTTAAACGCACACTAAAAAACACAATGTAACGCGACTTTAGTGCACGTGGCTCGTACAAATGGGTGAGTCGGTTGTCTGCGCTGTTGCACGACTACAACAACGTACATAAACATAGAACAATCGGAATGACACCGGTGCAAGCTGTGAAAAACCCTGACCTAGTCCGGTTTAAGTTGCGTCAAATACCGGATAATTTACCGGTAAAATTTCGTGTGGGCGACAAGGTACGGAGCAGCGTACATAAATCAGTGTTTGACAAGGGTTACTTGCCAAACTGGAGCACCAAACTCATTACGTAGTCAAGGTTAGGCAAACGTTACCGCCAACATACTATCTAGAAGACTATCAGAGAAATCCAATACGTGGTCAACTTTTCAAATATGTCAGCCAGTACCCAAAAAATAAATGTATTTATATTTGTTAATTACTAAAAAATTAACAACATACCATAACGTCGACAAGTAAATACTTATCACTGTAATCACCGATAGTTTTGTATTCAAAGTGTCGCCATTTTTTTTTTGCATGTTCATAGTCCTCTTCGGATACTGTAGATTTCGTAATGGAACTGTAAAAATTTTCGTGGACTGGCTATTTCGTCGAGTTTTTCCCAATTGTCTACGTTTTTGTATAGGATAACCGATTTCCGTGTGTTATAACACTAATGTTTTTATCGTCGTAAGCCATTTCTGGTATTATCGTGTGCGTGTCATAGTTTGAAAGATCATGCCTGATAACTGGAATGAAAGCGGAATACCGTCGTTGTAAATTACATTTGTGGCATAAAACAGTTCGAAATTTTGCCATCCAATAATTATGACCCTTGACTTTTACTATTTTATTGGTAAACTCTATTAAACACGAGTCGCAATATTTTGTGGTATCGAAACGGTGTTGTTCTTCAGTAGTTAGAGGGTTAATCTCGATTTTAATTTTTATGATATCTGATACTTCTTTTCCAATATCCTTCAACGCTGATACAAAATGTTTAGCAGCATCAGATCCTCGATACATTACTAGTTCCTCCGGTAGTCCTTGACTCATGTTTTGGAGTTGCGTACTATGTAAAAACAATAACTCATTGGTTTATGTTTTTGTATAATCATAGACTTGTCCAATATTTGTTCCATCATTCGAACAAGCAAACTTTCCATATCACCGTAGATAACTAATGGTATTGGTTCTTCTCGTTTTATGTTTTTAAAACGTAATATTGAAAAATCAGAGTTAAGCTGTGGTAGAACAATGCTAGCCTCCTTGAATTGTCCACACGTTTTTACATGTTCTTTAAGTCCCTCTTTCCTACTCGGACGAGTTAATAACGGTTGCTCGTTAAATATGCTGAGACATCGTTTACAATGATATCATTTACTTTTTGAGCGTTATTTTGATACAAGTTTTGAAAATTTTGAAATGTAACAATAGTGGTTAGTTTCATTATTTTTCAAGTATAGTAAATCAATATGTTCTGTGGCGGTTTTGGATTTAGTTACACGCAATGGAAAAACAATGTTTTTATTGTCCAACAAATAGACATTTACCGATATTGTAGGATTTTTCGTTCGAAGCGATTAATTTGCTCAATTGGTGTTGGAAAATCAATACCGAAAAAATCTATATTCAAACGTTGTTATAATTCAATATAAACAGCATTCCAATCACTTATTTTATCTCTTTCATTGTAATGACATAAGATTGACCACTTGAAACATTGTTGATCATCGTTTTTAATATTTATAACAACCTTTTTGTTTTTTATACACGAAGGTAATTCAATATGCGATGATCCCCTCAGTGGGTTAAATTTATGTACTCTCAACAAAATACCATCAATTGATATTAGCAACCATCTACTTTGCTTGATTTCCGTATCTTATTTTTCAGTTTCCAACTTAAATGTTATTTTTTCCATTACTGATGTAAAATCGGTTCCTTAGTCTACTGTTTTATTACACGACTTGAATGATACATCTTTGAACTCACCAGTTATAGTATGAAAGTACGTTGTGTACAGTAAAACATTGAATTTTACCATACCCTTTACAGTTGACATTTTTAATAAATTTATTATTTCGTGATTTATTTCAACCATGAAATCGACAATGTCATCAACGATTGTATTATTTTTCATAAAAAAATATCTTACACCACCCTTTAAGGCCGAATTAATTTCTTTGAAACCTGATCCTACTAAGCCTATAAACTGTTTTTGTATAACTTTTACCATATTTGAGTCCGAACTATGTGTTGGAAAACAGTTTTTTTTATGTTTTCCTACAGTGCAATAAATTGTTGGTCAATGATTCAAATTATTGTTGCAATGTTTTTGAAGATGGTCGATGTCTCCGAATATTGCACCACAATCACAAACTGTATCAGACATCATCATTTAAAAAATAAAATATTGAAAAAAAAATATATAGATTTGCATACCATGTTTTTTTATTTAAATTAAACATAAATTAAATAGATGTATTTTTTATTATCTATACAAATTAATATGTAGGATTTATTATTTATTATTAGGATGGGAGTTAAGCTGAAAAAAGTTGAAATAAGAGAAAGAATCTATTATAGAGGAAGAAATTGAACTATAACTGCCAGAGGCAGAAAGTCCTAAACTATCGGAAGACCAAGTAACATTAGGTATGTTATAATCTCCACACAATAAAACAAACTGCGGCTTATAATTTAAGAGAATGGTTTCAATTGAAAGAATATGTGCATCAATAACTGAAGAAGAAGACTGCGGAGATAAATACACAGCTCCAATTAATAAGGAAATAGAATTAATGGACAATAGGACAAATGATTGTTCAACATTAATGATATCTAAGGATAAGGGAAGTGATTTAAATGTGGACTTAAAAGCAATGAGTACTCCACCACCACGGGAGTGAGAGCTATTGTTGGAATTTCGGTCAAGCGTCGTTATATTGTAACCAGTAAAATCAAGTTCGCTACTAGAGATATCAGGGGACAATCAAGTTTCTGTTAGGACTAAAATGTTATACGCGTGAAAGAGAGGAATAGAGGTTTTAAGATTTATAAGTTTAGTTTTTAGGCCACGTACATTTTGGTAAAAAATATTTAAATTACAATTATGTATTTTATGGTATCCAAAATTAACATTTTCGGATTTGTTCATTTTATTTATAAATTTATTGAATTCTAAAAAAAACATATCAAAAGAAGACGTAGCGGCATGACAATTGCGACAGCATTTAATCAATAACTTATCTGTCGATGATTGGTTAACACAGCATCCAGGTAGTAAGGTAACATCATCAACAGATGATTGAATAGTTGACGAGATAAAAGAATAATTATAACACAAACGATGAAGACAACAAATTAGTTTTTTGGTTGGACCAGTGAGGTACTACCAAAATGAGCTAACCTAGAAGCTATTACAATAGAAGGAAAGCCATCTTTATACATAATCATGATGTTGGTCTCACCATTTTTTTTTACGACTATCAAATTCATTATATATCCGACGAATAGATTCACGTTCTCTAGATGTTCGATCACGAGTAACGGATATTGTGTTCATTAAATTATTTGCGATATGACTGCGTTTATATACGTAGAAGTCGGATATTAGTTTAATTGCTAGTTCTTTAGATGATAAAAATACCTTAAGTGGGCGAGCTCCCCTATCGTTAGGTCTGCCAAGTCTAATTGATTTTAAACTCGAGGAGTTTGCTGGAAGAAAGGGTTGAAGAATTTCAGACAGACGCAAAGAGTCACTCGATATTCGATCAGATGATGAGCTAGAGGAAGATTCAGGTATTCCTCTAACAATAATATTACGAGAACATTTTTTCCTTTCCGAGATTTCTTGCAGTATTACTTGGACACTATCATCATTAGAATGAGGACTACTTTTGTACGTTTCAATGGAATTTACACGTTTTGTCAGGTCAGCAACATTATTTTTGAGAACAGTATTCTCTGATTTGAGGTCAGCAACTTGTAAAGTTAAGACCTCTAAGGCAGCCTTAAGCTCAGCAAATTTATTACTTTGGGACTGACACAGTAGTTTACATTGAGACAGAGTCTCTTCCTGAGTTTTACGCAGCTCATTCATTGTTTTATGATAATCTTCCAAAGACAGGGAAGTGGAAGAAGATGAAGGCGTTTTAGATGATTTGGCAGACGAATTAGAGGCAGAACGGGTTAAAATTTGTGAAGTTTTAGGTGAATTAGAGGTCATCTTTACTGGAAATATGTTGGCGTAAGAAGCTCCTGATGTTAGTGAAATGCAACCTAAAGTACAGCGATGTATTTTAAAGTAAAGAGTTTGAGTGTGTCAGTTGGTGGACTACCGTTAGTCACCAAGATAACAGCTGTTAAGAAAAGTGAAATGGATGAGCCACGAGAGAGTTCTTGATAACAACAATAAGTACTTACAATTTGTGTAATAGAAATTTTGGTAATTATGAACTAATACGCAAAAAATTGAACTGAATTGACTCACAATATTAGAGCAAAAGACCGTGAATACAACTGCGAGTTAATAAATAAAAAAGTACACTTAATTATTTTATTTAATTCAAAAAATGCTAAGAAAAATTTACCAATTTTGTTATCACTATTGTTGTGTGAATATTAGAAGGTATCATTAAATTAATCAAGTAATGGACTTGATATATTTAAAAATCTAATTTTTTTAAATATGTAAATATTGTTTGTATTATTAGGTTTATACTTATACATAATGTCTAGTAGAATATTAACAGTTTTCATCTATTTTGTTTCTTATTAAAAATCGTATAAAGTAATAATAATTAGTCCTGTTGGCAGAAATTTAAGTACAACTCAAAAGCCAAACAGAAAAACTGATAGAATTTTGAAATAGGAATGGAGATAAATACAGATAAAACAGAGCATGTGGTAGTTTAAAGAAAAGTCGTTTTAAATAATAAAAAAGTTAAAGGTCATAAGTTTAGAAGAGTACAACAGTCCAAATATCTAAGTATCATGTTGACACAACAGAATGAAATAAATAGTAATGTGAGGGCGAGAATTCAAGCCGGTAATAAGTGTTACTTCGGGCTGACAAAGTTACTGCCATCTAGAACGCTTTCAGTACATTTAAAGATTCAAATATAACGAACATTAATAAAACCAGTAGTAACTTATGGGTCAGAAACATGGATGTTACCTAAGGTAGACGAAAATTCACTAGTTATTTTTGAAAGGAAAGTACTCAGAAAAATATACGGTTCATGTAAAAATGAAAATACTGGAGAAAGGAGAATTCGGAAAAATAGGGAACTAAAAGAATTGTAACAAAGTCTGAGTAATGTGGAAGACATTACTAATAGACAACTATTATGGTCAGGTCACGTATGGTCTAAGAAATGATCGCTGCTGAGAACACTACTAGAAAGTGTACCACACAAAAAGATATTAAAGATGCTCAAGATTAAGACAGGTCCACAGGGTAAAAGAAGACGTGAAAAAAGTAAAGCCAGGAGATGATTAGAAGGAAATATTGTTAGAAAGGGAAAACTAGAGGCAAATATGTTGAACGGCATGGTCTTAAGGTCTGAAAAATCTCGACGAAAATAATAATTATCAAAACACATTTAAACTCTTAAAAATATAACGAAATTATTATTGAAAATATTTTATTCCACTGAGACTAAATTTTATATTATTGGTTTGTATAGTTATTGTCATTTTATGTATCTTTAAATTGTTAATTACATTTTTTGAAGTTAATTTAACTTGAAAAATTTGTCCTATTTTCCTTTTTTTTTCTATCTAAAAATCTCTGGAGTAACATATCAGATATTAGTAAAATATTATTTCTAGAGAAAATATTATGTTACAAATATTAAATTAGGAAAAAAAAACTAAAAATTTATCAATTTATTTGATTAATGTGTAACGTGACAAAATGTGAACCTTTAAATCTATTATTATTTCTTATAGTATAGATAAATTTAATGTTTTTGCTTTATAATGGGTGCGCGAACGTTATATCTGATCGTGGCTGGTCGTGTAATCAAACTGTTGCTGTCAAGGTGAACACTATACACACAATATTTTTTAACAATTTAATAATCGTTCCCTATTTGACATATACACTGGCCACCACTGTCAATACCAATATGATTTTCATATTTTTCCATACTTTTCTCTTTTTTTATATTCTATAAATTGTTAGGCCGATACCCTCTCCTAAATCGTGATCGTCATCGTCGTGTGTGTCTGTGTAAAAAGATTGGCTATCTCTTTTCTGTAAATCACCGAAGTGGTATTTTTCTACATGCGTGTAGCCGATATTTCGCGTATGATGGTTTTTTTTTTGTTAAAATGTACTAATTTTGTGAGGCGTTGGCCATTTCTGCGCCCAAGATCCCCGTCTTAGAATAAGTGCCATCCGTGACTGGGTATTGCATTTGTTTTTTTATTAATTAAAATGTTTTGAGCCTTATTTATTTTTCATTTTCTGTTCAATTTTCTTTTTTGTTTTATTAATTACAATGAGCTGTAATTGCTAAATATAAGGTATTGGTCAGTGGTGTGTCATGTATACTTAATACATATATATTATTCCCGCAGTGCCCAAGTACGGTTCGGCCGGGCAGATTACAAAAATTATAAGTTGCATCCGAAGTATACGGACTTGTTCCTGTGCGAAAGACACTTCACGTATAATCTCTAATAGTCGTAGGTTAAAAATTTTTTTTTTGTCGTAATAATTGTTTTTTTTACTCTCTTGTCCCTTAATTTTCAGAGTGGTTTTTGCCTTGTGTAATGATATACATAGTACATCATTAATATCATAATGAATTATTTGTAATATAAACAATACATCATTAATGTCAAAATTTATTTAAGACTTCAATCAATCAATCACACAAAATTAAATGTATACCAATAAAAATAAGATATATATATATATATGTACCTTTTAAATGTTTAAATATACTAATGAAATTTCGTAGAAAAAAGCATGTATTAATTATATAAAACAAACAGGAAATAATAAACAATATGTAATGGTAGCACATAAGATGTGGGGTAATAAACTATGTCTAATTTATTATATAAGATATAATAGTATTTTATAATATGTAGATCATTATTGATGAAAATGTAATAAATTACAATTAATAAAGAAATAATAGTGGCGTCGGTGATCACTTCTAGCCTTTGAACCACGATCAAATTTAATATAAAGAGCCAAAAATAAAGAGCATTCTGAGACAGATGCAGTCAGATATTCATAGAGGCACTCATTACTCTCGATCATTCCAAATAACGAAATACATGCAAGAAGTGATCCCCCGTCAACACAATTATATTTGTACAAAAAATACAACATCTATTTATTTAAGAGTATCGCAGAAAATATCAAGGTAGAAATCTAATAAATTCACCAAAAATAAATAAGGTTTAGAATTAAATTTTATGAGTACATAGATTAAGTAGGCATACAGGAAAATCAAGTGATTATCAATAATAATAAATATACCAAGTAAATTTAATGAATCGATAATGTTTGTACAGAGTTACTTGGCAGAGTTATATCGTTGATACGTGTCTATTTCAGGAGTTAGGTTGGAGGTTCATATGTATAGCCACCATACCACTCTGGGTAGACTTACGAGGTGACTCAATCCTACCTATCATCGATAACCGTCAAAACTCGTGGCATTATTGATATTTAAAAATTGACAATTAATTATAATAATCCCATATTAATAAAATAAAGATCACTTCATTTTTCTATCATCTTCTATCTTTCTTACAGACCCTCGTACTCATATCCCGAGTAATAATATTATTAATACAATAAAATAGTGGATCAAATAAGAACCCAAATCCCGTCATATTCTATTTAATTTATTTCTTTTAAGTAACTTTCAAAATACTCCCTAAATTAATAACCCCTTTTAAATTACAACAAATATTATATTATTTTCTTTTTTTGATTTACTACACTTGTGATTTTGTCTACTATTAACTTAATTTTCATAATTTAATAATGTTCCCTTAATAATCTTAATCAACAAAAATCTTTTTATTGCTTGAATATCTTACTTTTTACTTTTAATAATTCTCTCTAGTTTTAAGGTAACGGTCTTCGACACACTAATGAATGTACACCATATATTTTGTTTTATCTACAAGGTATCAGCATATTACAGTATACAACAATACTTTATATTTTATTAAATATCTATTTTTAGCTTCACTCTATTTCTCTTACAATAAAAATGATGCTAAGCATATTTTATAGTACCTCTTTATTTATCAGTTATTAATTACTTTTAATCTATCCCTGACACCTTATAAATATATTAATTATTTTATATTTTAGCTTCAATGCGAAGCTGAGAAGGTATTGGTTTTACTAAGATGTGTTTTTTTTTTTTTAATGACAACTTTTTCACAAAAAATTAATTTTTTCAACTTAACTTTTGAAAATGTTCCGGAAAGTCTGACACTTTTATATATATCTTAAATTAAAGCTAATGTAATATACTTTATCATAAAAAAAAAAAAATTTCGGACTTTATTTTATCTTCACTTTGAAAATGGCTACCAAATGCTATTTTTGTGTGAAAATTTTCGATTTTGTATTTTAAATTTTTAACTTTATTATGCTATAACTTTTTGAAATGGATCAATACAATTTTTTCATGAGAAGTAATATTTATATACATCTTACATTCGACATACTGTTTTTTTAAATCGGATTTCCCTATATACGAGGGGGGTTCAAATGTAAAAAATGCATGTAGAAAGTAGAACTTTTTCAACTTTACTTTTGAAAATGTTCCGGAAAGTCTGACACTTTTATATATATCTTAAATTAAAGCTAATGTAATATACTTTATCATAAAAAAAAAAAAATTTCGGACTTTATTTTATCTTCACTTTGAAAATGGCTACCAAATGCTATTTTTGTGTGAAAATTTTCGATTTTGTATTTTAAATTTTTAACTTTATTATGCTATAACTTTTTGAAAAAGATCAATACAATTTTTTCATGAGAAGTAATATTTATATACATCTTACATTCGACATACTGTTTTTTTAAATCGGATTTCCCTATATACGAGGGGGGTTCAAATGTAAAAAATGCATGTAGAAAGTAGAACTTTTTCAACTTTACTTTTGAAAATGTTCCGGAAAGTCTGACACTTTTATATATATCTTAAATTAAAGCTAATGTAATATACTTTATCATAAAAAAAAAAAAATTTCGGACTTTATTTTATCTTCACTTTGAAAATGGCTACCAAATGCTATTTTTGTGTGAAAATTTTCGATTTTGTATTTTATATTTTTAACTTTATAATGCTATAACTTTTTGAAAGATGTATGGATTAATATAATTCTTTTTTTATAGATGCATAATGGATATCTTTACCTATCATTTGGTATATTTTTTTTATAAATCTGACTTTTTACCTGCCTACAGGGGGGGATTCAAAATGACAACTCTTTCACAAAAAATTTACTTTTTCAACTTAAATTTTGAAAGTGTTCCGGAAAGTCTGACATTTTTATATATATCCTTAATTAAAGCTAATGTAATGTACTTTATTATGTAAAAAAAAATTTCATATTTTATTTTGTCTTCACGGTGAAAATGGTTACCGAATGCTATTATTGTGTGAAAATTCTCGATTTTATTTTTTACATTTTTAACTTTAAAATGCTATAACTTATTGAAAAGTGTATGAATCAACACGATTTTTTTATGAGAAATAATATTTTTTAATAATCCCTTTTTCATTTGACATACTTTATCTTAATCAAGATATTAATAAGAAACTAGCAGATTATGTAGCTTTTGGAATAATCCACCAATTTTTTAAAATTAAACACTATCTAAAAATTTCCATCAAAGCGTTTTTTTTTTTATAGTTATTTTAATCACTGTCAGATATCATTTTATAAGATATTTTATAATAGACTATGTTATTTAATTTAATTTATTTTTTTTTTTTAATCCACTTATTGTCCGGGTGATTTTTTATAATCGATATCCTCACATAAGTGGTTGGCGACCCGACTTTTCTTATTGCCTGGGAGCCATGAAGGTGGCGACTTCATAATCCGATGCGTGTCAAATGACAGACTTATTGCCACACCATATATTTTTTCAAAATTTTGAAAAGACTTAAAATTTAAATGATTTGTTTCTAATTAAAATATTTCTTATACAAGGTGTTTTTATATCGTTAGCTACTCAATTTCTTTTAAAATAATAGTTATGTTAAGAAAGTTAATTTTTTATTTTTCAGCTATAGGGTCAAGTGGGGTAAATAGATATGAAATTTACATGTTTTACAACTTTTATTAGATTCATATAGTAATAATTTTTTTAAATTTTGGTTTAGATAAAAACTATTTAACTATATACAATATGTGTCTAACATATCAATCAAACGTTAAAATAGTTGATTATTTTAAAAGAAAAAAATAGTATAAAATTGCATAAAAAATTTACATTTGCCCCATACTTCTGGGGTAAATGAAAATAACTATTTCCAACAGCAAGTGTTATACTGAACAAACATAATGTGCAAATGAAATTTTTCTGTTAAAGCTATCATTATATTATTTCATATATTCGATATCTACAAATTTCCATTTGCTCCAAATAGTATATTGTGTATGGGGTAAATGAAAATTAAAGTACAGTTGATAATGTTATAAGCCTGAGGCAAATGAAAATTTTTTTGGATTGCATAAATTACAATTAAATTAGTCCAATAATTAGGTAACCTTTATTATTTTAAAATAATTTAGTACAGTTTAATGCTTACTTTCTATTTCATAAACTTTCAAAATATATTAACAGTATTTTGTTTTCATATAATAGTGATAATAATAATTTAACATAAAAAATAACAATGTCAAGTAAAAATTATAAACAAAATAACAAACTAACAGCGTTTTTAGTTTTAAAATATATCACATAAATTAATGAATGAATAAGTAGGTAACATAGTGCCTAAACTGATTATTATTCATTGACATTTATGTATCCAGGAAATGTGTATATAGTTTTTCTGTTCTTCTTATGTTCAGTTGGTATTGGTAATATTGCAAGAATCATCTCTACTGTAATATCTGACAAGTCATTTTCAACAATATAAAAATCAGTTCCAATTTCATTATTTTTTTTTAATCCTTGGACTAAAATATCCCCATCATCTTCATCTACACGTTTAACTAAACATACATACTTAAAATGTTGTTTCTTACGGTTCCCTCCAATAAAATCTATTAAAAGAAATACTCCAGGTTTTATTTGAGACCATAATTGTGAAGATAATTGGTCTATTATATAAAACTTCTTCAATACTTAAATCTAATGAATTGTCATTACAATCATCTTCTGATGAATGATAAACTACATCATCAATATTATCAATTGATTGTTCCAACACAATATTTTGTGCATCTTTATAGACTTCTTAGGTCTCCCACGTTTACTAGAATATTTGATTAGCTTTTTCTTTGAGGTTGCTTCTTCCAATTATTTTAACACATCTTTATTTGTTAAAACCTCACCATACATTGTTGCTCTAAGACGAGGAACTCGGTCTTTTGTAACACAATTTGTATTGTTAGTTTTATATTGTATTAATTGAATTGAAAAAATAGATATTATATCTTTTGGGCTTACTGATATATTATTACTTGATGTTGGAAAAATTTGGTCTATAAAAGTGTTTGACGTTGAAGGTTCTAATGAAATTTGATTTTCTACAACTGTCAATGTGTTTTTTTGATATAATTACGCACTCTGAAGTTGAAAAAAAATTATAAAGACCGTAATATTTCAAATTATATTTGTTATTAATATTTCCATTTACCCCGATTGATTTTTATTTTGTATTTTACAAAAAATATATAATTCCATAGAAAAAGTGATATTAAACTAGTTATAGGGCCGTATATTAAATAAGTAAATATGTAATGACAATTTAGTTCAAACTGTACTGTTCTACTTATATTTTTGATGAAGAAGCCCTTCTCTAAAGCTGTTGAGCAGAAAATATAATCTAAAATAATCATAAACACTATTTCGAGTGATAACAATTTGTACATATCCTCAAATTTTCCATATTTTTAACATTGCACACTATTGTACCTTATGTGTACTTTGGTTACAATGATACCGAATTCTATAATCACTAATAATTTATTTTAAATAATATTTTTTTTCCTTTTGCCCCAATTTCCATTTACCCCACTTGACCCTATATATTTCTTGACTTATTAGATGCTAATTATTTTTTTAAATCATTCATTATACCTTGTAAGAATATCAACTTTATTGTTAGCTTCGATATGAAACTGAAAAAGTATTAATTTTACCATGATGTGTTCATTATTTAAAATTTTTTTGTACTGACATTATTTTTTCTCAGATTCCATTAGACCAATTTTTCGATACGATAATTTTAACGATACGTTAAAAACTCACAAATCATACCCATAAAAAATATTACATTAAAGCATATTCTTCGTGATATAAATTTAAAAAGAGAATTGTCCAGATGACTTAGCTACTATGTGCAAATTGCCGCCTAAATTGATCAAAAAATGTAATTTTCGTGTAAAAAATCCCTTCAATCATGTTAGGATATAAAAAGGCCATAACTTTTTGAAAAATTAACGAACCAAAATCATTTTTTTTATGTAAATATCTTCCTAAGAATAATGTTCTAGCTACCAATGACTTATAAGAAACTACAATTTTAATATCATAGCTACAATAATAATTTCTCACAACTTTATATAAAAAGTCAAAGGTCAGAATAATCAAATTAAGAAAGTTTGCTTTCTTTTTTTAATGAAAATATACATATTTAACTTAGTTATAAAATAAAAATTCCAGCACAGGGGGGTCGTGGCACAGTGGTGACGTGACATATTTGGATCAAGTATAATGATATCTGACAGTGATTAAAATCACTATAAAAAAAAAGCTTCGATTCAAATCTTTAGATAGTGTTTAATTTTAAAAAATTGGTGGAATATTCCAAAAGCTACATGATCTGCTATTTTCTTATAAATATCCTGAATGAAAAAGGGATTATTAAAAAATATTATTTCTCATAAATAAATTGTGTTGATCCATACACTTTTTAATAAGTTATAACATTATAAAGTTAAAAATGTAAAAAAAATCAAGAATTTTCACACAAAAATAGCATTCGGTAGCCATTTTCACCGTGAAGACAAGTCTAGAAGTTAAATTTTTTTTTTTTTCATAATAAAGTATATTACGTTATCTTTAATTTAAGATATATATAAAAGTGTCAGTTTTTCCGGAACATTTTCAAAAGTAAAGTTGAAAAAGTTAATTTTTTGTGAAAAAGTTGTCATTTTAAATCCCTCCCTGTGGTCAGGTAAAGGGTTAAATTTATGAAAAAAATATACTAAATGATAGGTAAAGATATCAGCATTTATAACAAATTATATTGATATGTTCATTTTTGAAAAAGTTATGGCAGTTTTTAGTAAAAAAAATTGAAATAATTTTGAAAATTAGCGATTTTTAAATTTGATATTTTTTTATTTACGGGGAACGAGGGAATTTTTTTTCAATTTTTGAGGGTAATGTCTTCGACTAGATACAATTTGTGATCTTTTGACGTATCGTTGAAAGAAATCGGTTCGGTGAGAACTGAGAAAAAGTGGTAACAGACACAAAAAAAAAAAACACATCATAGTAAAATTAATATCTTCTCAGCTTCGCATCGTAGCTAAAATATAAAATAAGCAATATTATTAGGTGTCAGGGATATATTAAAAGTAATTAATAACTGATAAATATAGAGATAAGGAATACTAAAAAATATGCTTAGCATTATTTTTATTCTAAGAGAAATAGAGTGACTAGTGAACCTTTTTAGCCACTCCTATAACGCTTACTTAAACATATTTTATGTAAACAGAATTTAATTTTTATCAAATATCTAATAATTCAGTACATTTTATATTTTTTCTCTTTAATTTTATACCTCTGTTATGATAAAAATGGAGGGAACCAGAATAATTTTAATTTTAACGAACTTTAATTTGATTTATTTGAAATTTTAATGTTGGCAAACATTTATTAAATTTTAACAAAAATAATAAATTAAACAAATATTTTATGTATAATGATGTTAAAAAAGTAATTATTTGTTGTGAATTATTTATTGTTTGTTATTATCTTTCATGATATTACTGATTATCGTCATTTTCTTTATTGGAGGGTTTCTAAAAAACATAAAAATTTATTAAAATTTTAAATTATATTATAAATGTAAAAAAATATTTATGTTAAATTAGTTAGATAGAATTATAAAAAACAATTAATTATTTAGGTCTCCTTACATTACTAACTACATTTAAAATAGAAATATATCTTATAATAGTTCAAATAAATTTAGAAAGTTTATAGAGGGTGATTATATTAACGTAAATAACTAAATTATTCGGTACATTTTAATGGCATATTTTTTATTAGATAATGTTATACTTAAAGAAATAACTAGTTCATAATAACCTTTAGACTAATATTTCAGAAGTTATCAACATTTTTATACATAGGTAGGCGGAGGTAGTGAAGCAGATAAATGGCCAGTGACAAAAATTGCAACACCCACGCATCACTTCCAACCATTATTTTAAATTGTTAAAAACTTCTGAAATTTTGGCCCAAAAGTATTTTTTTGATTAATAATTTTAGTTTGATTAATTTCTAATAAATAAGCTAGTTAACTATGTATGTTTCTATTTACAAAAATAAAGTTGCCACCCTTATGCCCCTAAGGCATAATGGATGAACATAAAAAATACTTCATTATTCACAAATTGAGCAAAATATATAACTTAAAGAAACAAACAAACTTCTCAATACCGTTATAATACATACACCACTCATTATTCAGTAGTCTATGTGTTATTGTCTATGAGTCATCAAATTAAATATATATTATTCATGTTAATACTTTAAACTATTCCAAGAAATACGTCTAAAAATACATTGATATAAATCTACTGTAATAATTATAAGAAATTCTTTAGTTGGGACATATTATCTATTTTAAGTAAAATATGTAATAAATAACAAAAATCGAGTAATTAACAGATAATAGTAAAAGGTCGTGACACTTCTTGCATAGATAGATGAATTAAATTTAATAAAAAAGCGCATAAAAACTGTCAATCTCTCTCACTATTACTTCACTTTATGAACTTTCAACCTATGCAAGAAGTGGCTTAACAAAATACGATTTTACATAGAAAATTGAAGTATATTCATTTTTTCAACATTAGTCCTGATATCATTAAGGTAAATTCATATTCTACAAAAGATCCATAAGGTTTAAAGTTAAATATAATGAGTACATAAATTAAGTAGGAAACCAGAAAAAATAAAGTGATCTTTAGAATAAAATGTTGTCTAAATAAATAAAGAGAATCAATAACGTTTGTACGAAGTTAGCCAGCCTAGTCTAATCTTTTAGTGGTTTACATGTGTAGTCAATACTAATAAAGACTCTCTTGCGAAGATAGAGAACCCACTTGTGGTTCCTATACTACTCGAGGTATTTAATGACTTGACTCACAGTTAGCACAAGCCTAGATAACTACTGGTACGAGTGGCGTTGTGGATGATCTATGTGTGATAATTAATCACAATAATTTCTATTTCAAATTATTATTATATTGATAAATTTTCAAACATCACTTTGCTTTTCTATATTTTACATCTTCTCATAAACCCTCGTACTCATATCCCAAAAGAAAATTATATTATATAATTTTTTATTCAATGAATATTATAGTAACTCAATTATTCTTATGCTCATACAATACCAACAAATAACAATAATTTTAATAAATTTATTCTTTAATCATATTAATTAAATCTTTTTAATAATTTTTTTTTTTTTGAGTTACTATAATACTATATCTATTTTTCGATTAATAAAGCGGTTTACGAAATACTCTGTATAAAAAAATTACGAAATTATATTTTCATTGTGATAAATTACCAAAAATTCTCTGTACGATACAGTTTCTTTAAGTCCTGCACAATAATTTTGAACACTTCCCGAATTGCCTGGTTGGATATCATTATACGATGCATTTACAGTATTCATTATAACTGGTTCTATAAAATAATTTAAAGTTATATATTTATGAATAATTTTTAGCATAGTCGTAACTAAAAATGTTCAGAGTAGCTTCTTAACTGTTTATTTTTAAAAATATGAACATTTTCACTTTCTTTTGAAAATATTAATTTTTTGTAATCTAAACAATGGGAAAATAATGCAAGAACTAATGTTATTTTTAAACAAATTAATTTTTCATTTATTAACAAAGAAACAATTTAGTTCTGGTTGAACAGTATTCAGGCATTCGTACTTAAATGACTATATTTTCAGAGCTATCAAAAGAAGTTAGAATATATGTTATGTTTTCAGAATCGGTATTACTAAGGAGTACCATATTTTTTTTAGGTAGAATAATAGTAATTTTTAAAGGTTATAAATATATTATATTATTATAGTTATAAATATATATAATATACATTCTTCTAAATATATAAGAATGTAAAAAATTTCAAAAAGAAGATTCTATAGTATTATAGAATTTGAATTATCAGATTAATGGCAGTGGTTTTGTCTTAATATTATTAATGAATAAATTACTAACATGTAATCATCTCTTGCAAACTATAGAAACATATTTTCTTAACTATCCCTTGCTTAAGAATTTGAAGTGATAAATAATCATTGTAATTTTATTAAAATCAGAATAAAACAAAAACTTTAATTAATATTAACTTCCCATACTTCAACATCAAATTAGAAATTATAGATGAGATAATATATATTTTTTTGAAAATGATTTTACATGGGTTTATATGTTGAATACAATCACTTTGTGTTAATATTCAATTTATTTATTTTTTTAGTTCATTTTTATAGAAAAAGAGTATAAATAGCTAATGAAGTTTTTGTATTAAATTAATAAATTGATATTTTTTGTAATCTTTATTCATAAACTAATATACAAGTGCTTTCTCAATATTGTGCTACGTTGGTAAATTTCGCATGGCTACAAACATAACTGCGTTATTAAACAAATGTACAGTATCTGCACTGCAGATGGTGAGATACATGTTGTATTAATTTATGCACGCTTCTATACATTGGATTGTTTTCTGATTTTGCATTAAAGCAATGATAATTTTGTTATTAAAAATATATTTTCTTATAATTAATTGATAAAATGTATGTTGAAAGAAAAATATTATTTAAAACATTAGTGATAATTTGCTTGTACTGGAACAATTATTATTTGTTAACCAAATAGATAACTGTATTAATTAAATATTATTTGTATGATAAATCTAGTCTGTAGATCAGCTAGTTGTTCATCCCACTAGATTGCAGTTTTGCTTTATATCAGCTTACGCACGCTAAAGAAACAGTTGAGGGGGGTAGTAAGGTGGATAACAGCACATCCAGATATCACAGGTCCCCAGAAAGATTTAGAACACGTAGTGGCAAACAATATAGTTTGAAAACCCATCCAAATGATCTAAAAAAATGCTAAAACATTTTATTAATTATAACTAGTTGACAACCAATTTTGTAATATTACTTTTTAAGTTAATTTAATTTTAAGTTTTTGAAAAGCAAGGTACTTAACGTAGAAGAATAACTATCTATTCGTTATGGTAAAAATACCCTACAAATTACAGCCAGAATAATATATATAATATTAACTTAAATTAGGTAACTATGTGTCGGCATTGTATGTACTTGAATATGGAGAAATAATAAAGATTTAATCCTACTCAATATTTATAGTTATCCATATTCCATAGTTCCACTCGTTATCTGTAAAACACAAAAACCATAGGACGCACTTTAACCGTAAAATATATACGGAAAACACAAATATAACCATGTTGTTGACGCCTCAATTAACTTCACTGCACTAATTAACAAAATACGATATAGTGTCGTCAAAGTACAACACACCTGTTAATTTAATCTCTAATATATAATTAGAGTAAATTGATTCATTAATGTAAATGTTTAATGAAAAATTGTTTTTAAAGTTTATAAAAAAGTTAGTTACCTTCTACTGAAGAATCATGCGACTCAACAATGGCTATTGCTAAATTAAAAATTCAAAATTAATTGATACTTAATTAACTATAATCAGAAAAAATATTGTATCTTTTAACTTCGAAGCGAAGCTGAGAAGGTATTGGTTATACTAAGATGTGTTTTTTTTTTGTATCTGTTACCACTTTTTCTCACCTCTCACCGAACCGATTTCTTTTAATGCTACGTCAAAAGATCACAAATCGTATCAAGTCGAAGACATTACCCTCAAAAATTGAAAAAATTTTCCTCGTTCCCCGTAAATGAGGGAAACCTCCAAAAAAAATTACAAATTTAAAAATCGCTAATTTTCGAAATTTTTTTTAAAATAACCAAATCAATATAATTATTTTTTTTATAGATGCATGATGTTTTTACCTATCACTTGGTATATATTTTTTATAAATCTGACTTTTTACCTGCCCACAGGGGGGGATTTAAAATGACAACTTTTCCAACTTGACTTTTGAAAGTGTTCCGGAAAGTCTGACACTTTTATATACATCTTAAATTAAAGTTAATGTAATATACTTTAATTTGAAAAAAAAAATTTGACCTCTGGACTTGTCTTCATGGTGAAAACGGCTACCGAATGCTATTATTGTATGAAAATTCTCGATATTATTTTTTACATTTTTAACATTATAATGCTATAACTTATTGAAAAGTGTATGGATCAACATAATTTTTTTTGAGAAGTAATATTTTTTAATATTCCCATTTTCATTTGACATACTTTATCTTAATCAGGATATTAATAAGGAACTAGCAGATCATGTAGCTTTTGGAATAATCCACCAATTTTTTTTTAAATTAAACACTATCTAAAGATTTGCATTGAAGCGTTTTTTTTTATAGTGATTTTAATCACTGTCAGATATCATTATACTTAATACATCTATGCTACGCCACCACTGTGCCGCGACCCCCCTGTGCTGGGTTTTTTTTATTTTAAAATAGATGTTTAGTAAAAGGTCTGTAACATAAAAAAAGTTGCGTTTTTTCTAAATAGCTGATTAATTTGATCAATTATAAATAAATGTTTAATTAATAAAGGTTAATTATTATATTTTTAAATAATTACTTAAAATAGTTATATTTTCAAATAGAAATTTAGTTATATTTTAATGAAGGTTTCAATGATCCTTCATTTTTATATGCTAAAACAAAAAATAAAAATTCATTATCACAAATGCTAAAATATTAAATAACATAATTAGAGAGAATTTTAATGTTAAAATAAAGTTTTACAGGCGGATTTGAGGGCTTCAAAATTTTACTTTCCAAATTAAACAAAAAAAAAATGGTAGCACAGTGGGGTCGAGGCAGTGTGGACGAGGCATAGATGGGACAAGTATAGATGATATCTGACAGTGATTAAAATCACTATCATAAGAAACGCTTCGATGCAAATCTGTAGATAGTGTTTCCTTTAGAGAAATTGGTGAAATATTTTAAAAGCAACATGAACTCTTATTTCTTTAATTATATCCTGATTAGTAGTTCTTTGATTTTAAAATATAATATATGAATAAATACTAATTATAGTTTTTAAATTTAGTATGAAATTGTGAGGCCAGCTATGATGTATGGTTAATAGTGTTGGGCGGTTGATAAGAAAGTAGAGCAGAGAATAAGTGTAGCAGAGATGAGAATGCTTAGTTGGATGAGTGGAGTGAATAGAGAGGATAGGATAAGGAACGAGCATATAAGAGGAAGTTGGGTTAATCAATCGTGGATAAGATGACAGAAAATAGACTTAGATTGTTTGTTTAGTCATGGTATGAGGAAAGAAGAATCGAAAGCTGTAAGAACAGTTATAGAAATGAATGTTGAAGGAAGATGAGATAGAGGAAGACCAAAAAAGAGATGGAGGGATGCTATTGAATGCGATTTGAGGACAGCTGATGTGAGCGTAGAAGATGTGGGAGATCNCGAGGACAGCTGATATGAGCGTAGANCGATTTGAGGACAGCTGATGTGAGCGTAGAAGATGTGGGAGATCGTGTCAAGTGGAAGCTTAGGATAAGGGTGGCCGACCACAAGTAGTAGGGATTAAGGCAAAGAAAAAGAAAAAGATTACCAGAAATTCCGGTGGCAATTGACATAATATGATTGTTGTTTCGGAATGTACAATTTAGCGTTTAGTTGGGTTTAAATAATATAGCGTCAGTCAAATTACCTACTCTATCGCTTGTATATTAATATACACTACACTTTAATGATACAATAAATAAATAAACTCACACATGCACACATATGCATTTATAACATTGTGTCTAATGTAAGTATAACATGATAAAAAGTAACCGTAAAATGAAAAAAATGGAATATAAATTATAGTACTCATATTAAATGTAATGTAACTCGAAAAATATTTGTTTAAATGAAAAAATATAAGATTAAATTTTTATTTTTAATTGTCTTTTAAACAACTTTTGTACGAAACTTTTTTTTGTAAGTTAAATATTTTTTGAGAAAATTAAAAAAGCTCATATTTTTAAACTTTTGCGAAGCTGTAAAAAAAAAAGCTCAATTCCGAATAATAAGGACTATTAGTATGTCATTATACATATTTTAATTCAACTTTAAAAAAAAAAAAGCATTAAATTTAATGATTTACTTTGACTAAAAAAAAAAAAGTTATTATTTTGCATCCCTCTTGTCATTATACATATTTTAATTCAACTTTTAATAAAACAAAATTTGGTTGGGAATTTTTTAAGAAATTTTTCCTTTGTTGACTGGCCTAGATGTCAATTTTAAACTTGTAATTGAGCTAAAAGTTATGGTAATATNGAATTTTAAACTTGTAATTGAGTTAAAAGTTATGGTAATATATTCAATTTTTTTTATTATAAACTTTCACAAAACTTTATCAAAAATGTTTCATCAGCTTTAAAGAACCAAAAAAATAGGTTAAAAATGAAATTTTAAACTGATTGTTTTTAACATATTAAAAAAAACCCAGCACAGGGGGGTCGCGGCACAGTTGTGACGTGGTATAGTTGGATCAAGTATAATGATATCTGACAGTGATTAAAATCACTATCAAAAATAAACGCTTCGATGCAAATCTTTAGATAGTGTTTAATTTAAAAAAAATTGATGTTTTATTCCAAAAGCTACTTGATCTGCTGGTTCCTTATTAATATGTCAATTAAGATAAAGTATGTAGAATGAAAAAGGGAAAATATTACTTCTCAAAAAAAATAATGTTGATCCATACACTTTTCAATAAGTTATAGCATTATAAAGTTAAATATTATATAAATAATAAAATCGAGAATTTTCACACGAAAATAGCATTCGGTAGCCATTTTCGCCGTGAAGACAAGTCCAGAGGTCAATTTTTTTTTTTTTCAAATTAAAGTATATTACATTAGCTTTAATTTAAGATATATATAAAAGTGTAAGACCATCCAGAATATTTTCAAAAGTTATGTTGAAAAAGTACATTTTTTGTGAAAAAGTTGTCATTTTAAATCCCCCTCTGTGGGCAGGTTAAGTGTCAGATTTACAAAAAAAATATACCAAATGATAAGTAAAGACATCAACCATCTATATAAAAAAAAATTATATTGATATGTTCATTTTTGAAAAAGTTAGAGCATTATTAAGTTAAAAATATAAAAAAAAATTATTTTACAAAAATCGTAATTTTTTATTAACTTTGATGTCAACTTTCACCACGAAGACAAGTCCAGAGGTCAAATTTTTTTTTTTCAAATTAAAGTATATTACATAAGCTTTAATTTAAGATATATATAAAAGTGTCAGACCTTCCGGAACACTTTCAAAAGTTAAGTAGAAAAAGTTCTACTTTCTATATGCATTTTTTATATTTGAAGCCCCCCCATATATTGGGAAATAGTCTGATTTAAAAAACAAGTATATCCAATGAAAGATGTATATAAATACTACTTCTCATGAAAAAATTGTATTGATCCATACATTTTTTAAAAAGTTATAGCACTTTAAAGTAAAAAATGTAAATTATAAAATCGAAAATTTTCACACAAAAATAGCATTCGGTAGCCGTTTTCACCATGAAGACAAGTCCAGAGGTCAAATTTTTTTTTTTCAAATTAAAGTATATTACATTAGCTTTAATTTAAGATATATATAAAAGTGTCAGACCTTCCGGAACACTTTCAAAAGTTAAGTTGAAAAAGTTCTACTTTCTATATGCATTTTTTATATTTGAAGCCCCCCCATATATAGGGAAATAGTCTGATTTAAAAAAAAAGTATATCCAATGAAAGATGTATATAAATACTACTTCTCATGAAAAAATTGTATTGATCCATACATTTTTTAAAAAGTTATAGCACTTTAAAGTAAAAAATGTAAATTATAAAATCGAAAATTTTCACACGAAAATATCATTCGGTAGTCGTTTTCACCATGAAGACAAGTCCAGAGGTCAATTTTTTTTTTTTCAAATTAAAGTATATTACATTAGCTTTAATTTAAGATATATATAAAAGTGTCAGACCTTCCGGAACATTTTCAAAAGTTAAGTTGAAAAAGTTAATTTTTTGTGAAAAAGTTGTCATTTTAAATCCCCCCCTGTGGGCAGATTAAGTGTCAGATTTACAAAAAAAATATACCAAANAGTCAAATTTACAAAAAAAATATACCAAGTAGGTAAAGACATCAAGCATCTACAAAAAAAAAAAATTATATTGATATGTTCATTTTTGATAAAGTTACGGTAGTTTTTAGTAAAAAAAATTGAAAAAATTTCGAAAATTAGCGATTTTTAAATTTGTAATTTTTTTGGAGGTTTCCCCCATTTACGGGGAACGAGGGAAATTTTTTCAATTTTGAAGGGTAATGTCTTCGACTAGATACAATTTGTGATCTTTTGACGTATCGTTGAAAGAAATCCGTTCGGTGAGAGCTGAGAAAAAGTGGTAACAGACACAAAAAAAAAAANCGTTCGGTGAGAGCTGAGAAAAAGTGGTAACAGATACAAAAAAAAAAACACATCTTAGTATAACCAATACCTTCTCAGCTTCGCATCGAAACTAAAATCAAAATTAGTAATAATTTGAAAATAATTTTTTTTCATTTAATTATTATTTATATTAGTAATAATATCAAAAATTAGAAGTGATAGAAAAAGTCTAATTGCAGATTTGAAAACAACACGAAAAGTTGATTTAGAAAAGTATATTTTTGCTTCTGATGAAAGTAACTTGTAGTCCGGTGTATTTATTCATAAGTAACAAAATTTTTTTATTAAAAATATTGCATTAATCCCTTTAAATATTTATACACATTAAAAGTAAAGGAATATAAAATTACTTTATTATTTATAGAATTTCTCTGTATAAATTGCAGTATTAAATTATTGAATATAAATGTCATACTAAATTTAATTACTAAATTAAACACTATTTACAGATTTGCATCAAAGGGTTTTTTTTTATTGTTATTCTAATCACTGTCAAATATTATCTGTGTCCCAACTATGCCACGACCCCAATAAAAATGATAGTAATCATTTCTATGTAACTATTCAGAACTAAATTAGGTTATTAAATATTGAATAATTGTTTATATTGATAATCTGCACAAAATACATTCTACTCGTTACGCATTTTTAATATTTTAATTGTTAAGATTCACTTGAAAAACTTACGTTTAAAAAGACATGTTGGACAATAACGAAGACTAAATGTATAACTGTAGTCGTCATATGTTTCCCAAATCGGAGTTTTACAAACATTACAAAAGATCAAATTTATATCTCTATTACTCTTCGAACATGTAACATCCTCTGGAATAGCAAAAAAAATAATAAATAATAATCATTGAAAAATAACCAGAGATTTTTATTCCTTGAGTTAAACTTAGTGTTAATACCAGGGTGAGAAATAATATCTCGCTTACCTAATAATTAATAAGAAAGGATCTTTGTATTTAAATTTATACAGAAAGAAGGCAGTGGTTGTTGGCTCACAAAAAATTAAGTTTATACAAATAACAATAAACAATTCAGTACAAAATGACAAATTTTATAATCAAAACATCCGTGTGGTATAAAAATAATGAATATAATGTGCTAATAATTTACATAAATGTAACAGTAACTGCCAACTCACTAATCAGATTTTTGTGTACAATTATTATACAGGGTGTTCAGTAAGTCAGGAAACGGGTTTCTATTGTTCTCGTTGTTTGTAACAATGAGAACAATAGATACCCGTTTCCTGACTTACTGAACACCCTGTATACCAATGTTCATAGATAAATATTTTAATCTAATGATTCGCAATTGAAAGTATCTAACATTATCCGTGCAATTTAAATAATTGAAAACGTCATCCGTGTGACTTACAAAAAAAAACTGTCTGGTAAACAAAGAGCAACATGTCACTAATTCTTATTACTAAACTTATTACTATACAAAAATACATATACAGAGTGATTTTTTTATCATAACCCACTCAATTACTTGCAGAATAATAATAATTTAAACATTTTTATTTTTATTATCTTTAGTTACACATTATTCTTGAATTTTTAACTATGTAATACTTTTTAAGTTCATCCCTTATGCCTTGGAGGGGGGTCAACTTTGTTTTTTTAAATGGNATACCTTATAAAGGTGTCAACTTTGTTTTTTTAAATGGAAACACATATTTTTAATTTAATAAAATATTTGAGTTTTTAATTAGTAATAAATGGCATTTGAATTTTTAATATAACTTTATAAGATTATTAGATATAAACATTTAAAGTTTTAAAATTTTGAGTTAATATACATGTATAATACCCATGGGATTGTAAATACAGGTAGCTAATTGGATTTTTATGACATTGCTATTACAGTCACGGATTGTTTATTATCAATTATGATTATCATTACATATACTTTCTGTATTGACAGTTAGTGTATTTATAAACTCATAACAATGTGCCTTACTACAACTGATAATAACAATGCTGTGTACCTGCTAATATCGATGTCATAAAAAACCAATTAGCTACCTGTATTTGTAATCCCTTGTGTATTATACCTATATATTAACTCAAAAATTTGAAACTTTAAATGATTATATCTAATAAACGAATTAAGTTATATTAAAAATTCAAATGCCATTTACTATTAAATTAAAAACTCAAACATTTTATTAAATTAAAAATATGTGTTACCATTTAAAAAAACAAAGTTGTGCAATGCCGGCTATATTTTCTTTAGTATCGGCAATTTGCGATTTTGTAACCTTTTTGTTTGTTTAATAAATACGATTGACCATACGTATTTTTGGGCATGCCTTAGCGGAAGGAAAGGAGAATATAAAATTGTGGAAATTGAGCCTTACAATATACTATAGATAGAAAGAAAAACAACATATATATATATAATCACAATCTGATATTTCCGTTATGATAGAAAAATAATAACAAACAACAAGAACCAATGATAAAATGAAAATTAGCACAAATTACTAATAACATAAATAACATATATATCCCCTTTCTTATAACTAATACATATATTATGTGGACTGTATCCGTTAAAATAAACAATAAAAAAAATTCTTAGTAATTACCCACTGCCGTCTGAAGGTGATGAACACTGGAACACATCAGATGCAGGGAAGGCAACAAAAAACACCGTAACATATAACAAGCCGTTGAGCAGCTCAAATTGAACAATGTGGCGACAAGGCAATACTCGACCCAAAAGAAACCTGGCGACGATATTACCGAAACGGCCGACTAATTGAGCGCGAATGAATTCTTCAAAACCACTGCCACACACACAGGGACCGGTCTAAACAGCAGTGCCGCCGTACCGTTACGAAGGTGGTGGTTTTTTAGTGGGAAAAAACATTGAAGGTCGCGGCGTATATTATATAAAAAACGCGGAATCTCCGGAATACTAGACGGCTACAGAACAAAAAAAGATAAAAACAAATTGCGTTGTGTCAGCGGCATACCCATTGTGACAAACACGAACGTGTATGATGTGATCGACTGACCTGCTCTCCCTCACTTATCGTGTTTTCATATTAAATTAAATGTATTGCATCACCTCACATTAATGTGTATCTAACAAAAGTTGACACCCTTCCAAGGCATAAGGGATGAACTTAAAAAGTATTAAATAGTAAAAAATTCAAGAATAATGTGTAACTAAAGATAATGAAAAAAAAAAANTGTATTGCATCACCTCACATTAATGTGTATCTAACAAAAGTTGACACCCTTCCAAGGCATAAGGGATGAACTTAAAAAGTATTAAATAGTTAAAAATTCAAGAATAATGTGTAACTAAAGATAATGAAAAAAAAAAATGTTTAAATTATTATTATTCTGCAAGTAATTGAGTGGGTTATGATAAAAAAATCACTCTATATAGTCATCACCTCACATTAATGTGTATCTAACATTACTCCCCCCGTTGAATGACCTAGGCGTCCTTCAATATTAAGGGAAGGGGT